>NW_009209909.1:49109-62830 GCF_000690835.1 Fulmarus glacialis
ACGGGATGCCAACAGATTTTTTTGTTTGGGGTTTTGTTTTTTTTTTTTTTAGTTGACTTATGACTCCACCTGCAAAATATTCCCAAACTGACATCTATTTTCTTTTTCAGCGTTTTCCTGATACAGTGAAATAGGATCATGATTCCCAAAAAAGCAGGAGGTGTGGCTCGCTCACCCAGGCGTGCTCCCACTTTTTCTTTCTCTCTCTCCCCCATTTTGTGGAAAAGAGGAGGAAATGTAAAAGCCTGTTCAGGATGAAGATAGTTTCTTACGGCATGAGTGTTCTCTGTGGTGCAAGGAAAAGGGGTCTTAAATAACACGACACTTAATTCCTCCATTTAGCCCTTATTATTTTCTTTCCTTTGCATCGGCTCAGCCGCGGCGGCATCCCTTGCAGCCTCGAGCAGCGCGCTGGGCGAACGCATGATGAGGGGAGCGCATCGCTCCCAGCGTTACGTGGGTTCGTGGCACGTCTCTTGACGTCGTGCAATAACAGCAACAAATCCTTCATCTCCTATGTATCACACCAACGCGTTCAAAGGATTTAATCAACTGTGAGGGTAGTAAATTTTTACGGAAAACAGACGTTTTGAGGTACTTGTGCTGCAGTTTCCCAAACACACCTTCCCACATTTTGTAATCGCGGTCTTTGAAAGATCCGCAGAGACTACAGAAACTGGGCACGTGCACAAAACAAATGGAGGGAGGGAATTCTCTCTTCCTCTCTCAGCTGCTGAGATTTGCCTTTCTCCCAGCTGCGTTACTTTCTAGAAAACTAAAACTCTTCTTGAAGCTGATGTCAGTTGTACTGTATTTCGTGCAATATTACAAAAATTACTATAAAAGGCTGCCGATATCACGTGGATGCAGTAGTATGTTTTCAAATGCAAGTACCTTGGTTGCCCAAAGGCTAATACATTGAACAGATATTTATTAACCAAACAAGAGCAAAGTTGTTTTTATAAGTAAACCTCTACATATCCCTATGCTTTCTATTATTTTGACCACTCTAGATTTTCGTGACTCAAGCAATAGATTTAAACTAATTTGCTCTGAAGACTTCTTATGCTGTAAGAG
Organism: Fulmarus glacialis; assembly: GCF_000690835.1. Taxonomy (NCBI): domain Eukaryota; kingdom Metazoa; phylum Chordata; class Aves; order Procellariiformes; family Procellariidae; genus Fulmarus; species Fulmarus glacialis. Next base: position 50,187 of record NW_009209909.1, read on the forward strand.
ATGCTGTCGCTATGATATCTGTGGCGATGAAATGAGCATGCAAACAGGTAGCACACTGCGTAACGGAGGCATCTGTGCGTGGAGGCTTGCTAGGGCGATCCACTATAAATAAGGGGCTCAATGCACTGAGGGGCTTGGGGAAAAGGAGGACCAGGGAGCCACCTCCTCCTGCTCCACACTTGGGGAGGGTTGGACCCCCAGGAGAGCGCTCAGGGGATGGGAGAGCGCTGGAGCTGCTGGAGCATCCTCCCAGCATGGCAGAGCTGGAGATTGGCCCTTCTGAGATAAATCTGTGTTTCTTTTCATTTTGGGAGGCACAACTAAGGCAGGGTGGTTAGGGAAATTTTTTTTTTTTTTATGAAAACTGAGCAAAGCAGGGACTGTCTCAGATTTAGTAGTCCAATGGAAAGACCGCTCACCTAAGATATCGAAGAGCGTTGCGCTGCAATCTCTTCTTCGAGCTATACACAATTATTTATATAAATAAGAGCTGCTTGAGCAGGAGATACTGGCTGAGGGCAGAGGACCCAAGCTCAAACCTAGGCAAGGAAGATTTGAACCTGCTGCTTCCTCATCCCACTTCAAATGTTCTAGTGTCTGAATCAAAAGGGGGATATCCTTCCCTGGCTGGGTTGGGATGTGCTTTGGGAGCTTGGAGGCGTGTTCTGCAGCAGCTTGGCTGGGGCTTTGGGAGTTTCTGCAATAGCGTCCTGAGGGGGTACGTGCATCTGTGGGTGCAAAACCTTGCGGAGCCCAGCCTGGGGTGGTGGGAGCCCAGCCGGGCTCAGTCCTGTTCATGCTGCCCTTGGGAACACGGTGTGAACTATTCTCCTTATGATGCCCAAATCATGTTCGGCGTCATGTTAGCTCGGAGAAAAAAAAAAAAAAAAAGCTGGTAAATATGCAGACAATTCAATAGTACAGATACAGTTGTTTCGGTACTTGAACTTACTCCCTGGCTGTTTTATTTAAGAGTATGTAGATGCGGTTTTTGTGGCTCTTGTTTTGCAGTGCCCAGGTAAGAGGGCACCACCTGTTTACCAGGACACGGGGGACCATGGAGCCGGGAGTCCTAAACGCAGAGCCCACATGTGCTCCATCACCTCTCTAGTAGGTACAGGCAGGCAAAGTGTCACTTTTAGGGGTAGGGAGGGGGACACGGGTACCCTGCAGATCTCAAAGGCCCTTTCTTCATCCTTCCTGGAGTTCTTTAAGTTTATTTTCCTGCAAAGGCTCTATTCTTTCTCTTTAAAATGAATATTTTCTTCCATTAAAATCCCTCCTAGACTGCAAATGCCAATATTTCTCCACTCATGATGCTGCAGTCAGCCTCAAAACAGATGAAAAGTCAGTCCTCCCAAATTCTGGGGGAAGGAAGGTTTTTTTCGCAGTTCAGCTAATTGCTGCCTCGGTCATCGTGTACAAGAGGAGCGCTGCAGAATTGTCCTTGGGCATGAAATCCCGGTGAAAATCACTTGAAGCAGGCAGGGTTGTTTTCATTTCCCAAAACAGAGTTTGGACTTAGACAAAACAACCTGATGCGAGATATTAGCTCGGCAGTTTAGACTCATCGGGCTTCTTGGAGGGATGGCAGCTATGGTAACAGATCCGAGGGCAGTTTAAATTACATACTGAATATGCAGATAGTTGTAATGAAAAAGCGGTCGCTACCACTGATTTTTTTCAGAGTTGAAGGGAGCAGTGCCACTGAGATAAAACTCACTGAAATGTTGCTTACCCCTTGGGCCCCAGCTCCGCTCTCCGGTACGCAAAAGAGCGATTAACATATTTTATTGTTTCTATTTCCCTGCTTTGCATTGGTCTTCCCAGCCCACATCAGGCAGAGAGTGTTAGAAAAGAGACGTGGTCAAAAAAAGGCCTTTTTAAGTCTCCGATCTGGCAGTTTTACGAAGGATTTCCCCCCACGTAAACAGCGAGGCAGCAGCTGTTAGCAGCGGGGAAGGCGGCTGGAAGGGCAGGGGGTGCAGCAAACAGCTGGTATTTATGTTGTCTCCCTCCAGTTTGCAACTGCTGCATTTAATAAGCCGAGCGGTTGTGTTATCGGTGCAAATAGATGTGCTCAGACAGCAGATGCTCCAGGAAAGTATAAAAAAGGACGAGGCCGTAGCAGTATCTCTGCAGCTATGCCCTCCTGCGGGCTGCACCGTTGGGACTTCTTGAGCCAGAGATGGTAGCTGCAGCTTGGATGGACTCTGCTGCCTTAAAAGTGTCTAATCCTGCTTCCAACCCATTGCCACTGAGACCCATGTCATTATTTTCCCAGTTTCATTAGGCACTGGATGAAAAAGGACCTTCCTGATGCTTTTTTTTGGAAGCTTCTACCTGGTAGAAGTTTAATTTGTTGCCCTCCTGTACTTGGGTTGCAAAAGCGTGGATGTGAAATAGGCAGCTCGGGTGTCAAAATGGGATCTGCAATAATCTTTTTAATACTGCAGGAAAGCATGCAGCTGCATCTGAGTTTTTGCAGATGCACCTTCTAATTAAATGTAGATACTAACTATAAATTTTTACTCCTGGGCATAGTTACACCACCTTTCTTTCTTTTAAGGCAGTTCCTTGTTTCCCTTAGGCTGCCAGCAGCTACAAAACCCTGCGTGCAGCCAGACATTCGCAATGTTCCTCTAAAGCTGGTGTCCACGTTGAAGGCACATCTTTCCATGCCAAGCTTTGCCATCTTCATTTTGAGTGTCCAAATGGAGTTAAGAGTCTCAAGCTGGCACAAAGCTTTCTTACATTCCGAGACACACAGCAGCCGTGGAAAGTTAAGACTGCAGGTCTGAGGTAGGACCGTAGGGATCACGGCGGGGAAAATTCAAACCTAGCACGAGCAGGTGCGACGTGGCCAACTTGAGAAGATCTGTAGCTGTTTACATCAATGGTGAGGTTTGGCAAAAGCCATGAGATGTTAAGAGGCAGAATAGGTTCAGTTTAGCAGATTCGTGTGAAGCTGAATGGGAATTGAAGTCGCAAGTACCAACAAGAGCCTTCTGAAAGGTGTATTTGCTGCTTGTTGACTCATGCTGCTTTGGATAAGCAAGACACAGGCAGGATTTTGGATTACTCTGCTCCTGGGTTTTGTCATTTCTTTTCTGGGAGACAAATACCTGATATGAAAAGTTAATTTTGTAGAGGAAAAGGGTCAAGATGGTTACTAAATAGCTGTGTGATGCGTGTGGAATACCAGCTTCACAGCATACCTCATACAGAACAACTTACTATTTTCTTTATATGCCATATAAAGACTTGATGAGAAAGTATAAAAATGGAGGAAAGGGAACGCGTGAAGGATGAGGGGGCAGAAGGTCCCTCAACGCTGAGGCTATGGCATGCTCATCAGGAGGAGTGGTGAAAAGTTGGACAGTTTTCCAAGTTTATTCCTGCTCTGGAAGAGGTCTGAGCCCAAAGTAATGGCCAAACCAGCGGGAAATGCAAATTGTGGTGGCTTGTTGGGTGGTTTTTTTGTTCTTTGGTGGTGGTTTTTTTTTTTCCTTTTCAAAAAATATGTTTTTTTTTAAATCTGTATTTTCCCATAGGCCTTTTGTTTCATAGACATTCATATCAAAGACAACTAAAACCAGAAAGGTGCTTGGTTTCTCTAAAACATAACAAGAAGGAAGGAAATTCTTCTGTTTGTTCTTGTGTGGAATGTTGCAGAAAAAAGTGGTCAAGAATCCCAAAATTTTCTATGATCAGGTTTTTCGGAAATTAAACCATTACAATTATAAGACCAAATGGACATGGACACTTTTTGTCTTTGAACCCCGAAAAATGCTTGGGCTAGCCTGAATTTTACTTTAGCTTACCTGAATAATCTGGAGTTTCAGTCTCCCAGAACTTCTTGGGTGTCACACCCTGAAGCTCTTTAAGGCCCTGAACGTGCCACACAACCCTCAGCTCTGCAGAAGGAAAAGTGATGTTTCTAGAAGATAACTAATAATACTGCAAGGGGCATGGTTCAGTAAATCTCAACCCATTTGTATTCTCAGGTCACCCATTTATATTTTCAATTTAAGTAAGCCTGTATGCCAGTTAAATGCAGGGAAAACACCTAACTTTGGGAATTGCTTGGCCATGAAGAACTCAGTTGCTAAGTCAGTGCTAAGCTACTGCATTTAATTCCTCTGGATTTCTATGGGGTGAGGGTGAAAGCCAAAAAGGTTGGTATTTAGGAGTTTTGCTGCACAACTAGTTGGCTTTGTGTTGGATTTGAGGTTGGTTCTCCAGCGCAGTATTTCTTAGCACATGTGTTTTCTGAAGCCCTGATTTGTTAAATCAAAAAATTCTTGTATGTAATTGTAGTGTTGCCAGGTCATGGGTTTCTTTCATAAGTCTTGCAATTTGCTGTGATGCTTTTCTAAAGCCTGATTTCTTGTGTTTGCGAGAAACTCAGCTTTCATTAAATAAATAAACAAAGCTCCTGGCCATCTTGACTGTAAGGAAAAAAAAAAAGAAGAAGAAAAAAAAATCTTGAAAAACATGACCGGAGTATAACCCGATGGTGTGGGTGGATCCCCCGCCCCAGGAAGGAAGCGGCATCCCCAGGTTTGTAGAGATGTTGTACGTTACTGCAAGGGGGAGCTGGACCCGTTGTTCAGATATTGGGGACTGCAAATAATGAATTGGGTTTTTTGGATCTCCTCTCCCAGAGGAGAGATGGCTCCTCGGGTCCCCTCCAAAGAGAGCTCTTCTATAGCCTCCCTGGCAAAGCTATCCATAGGGGTTGAGGGAGGTATGGCTCAGCTGTCAGCTGGGGTAACATGCAGAGTGTACCCATAGTCTGTGGAGGGAAAAGCTACTGGGTTGTTAATCTCCTTTCTAGTGTCTGTCTGGGAGCTGATAGGCAGGAGACGTTCAATGTGAACATTGACACCTTAGAGCCAAAACTGCCTTTTTTAATCTCCGTTGGTAGCTGCAGAGATGTAATGGAGATGTAGGAAGGGCGAAGATCTTGGCAGTCTCCTAACCTCCCTGGTCCTCGTAGGATCCAGGTGCTCTCGCCGAAGCAAGAGATCAAGACTCGTGCGTTGTTTCATCGCAGCGGCCGTGCTTTAGGGATAACTCATTTCATGTGAAGACTGGTAACTCCTTAGGAACTGAGGGGCTTGGAGCTATTCCTTACCCAGCCCTTTTACCCACAAGTATTGGTATCGTTAATTCACAAAATGGGAAATCTATTGTTACTCATAGCTAGAGCATGATGGATCGTGAAGTCCTGCCAAACGTAGGTGTGTGCAGTCTGGCAATGAATCTCTGTGGTGCAAAAAGGAATGTGCAAGATTTTCCAGGTAATTTTTGGGGAGCGATCAGGCAGGAGGTTTGACTGAAGCTGCGGACACCTGAGGTCCTGTTGCATCTGCTCAGAGCAAGTTATTCCAACCTCATGGACTCTGAGAAGTATTTCACCAAATTCCTTCTTCAGCTGAACTCACCCCCTACAGTGAGCCTTTTATCCTGAATAAATGGGAAGCGAATCTCCATATTATGTCTGAATTTTGAAATTGAAAAAAGAAAAGTACTGACTTGTTTCTTGGCCAGCTACCTTGGCACTTCTACTCTAACAGATTTCTGGACTTTTTGATTAATTTTTGTCTTGTATTGAATAAGAAAACTACTGTACTTTAACATTATGAATACTTATTTTTGGTATTATTTGTCTGGAGGCCGTGTCAGAATTAGAAATGGTGGGCAAACACATGGGGAAGTGTAGTCTTTCTCTTTGAAGAACTAACTGATCTAGAGATGCAGATTTGGCACAAATAGAGTCCCTAAGAGGTGACTAAAATGGCCTGATGATACTCAGGGAAAGGCCTATTCCTTCAGTGAATGGACAGACACATCCATCACACAGCTATTGACTTGGTCTTCCCCTTGGTCAAATGACCATCTGCTGCAATGGAAATGTGACCCTCCGGCTTCACGTGGGCCATCCTGTCCTCCTGCAGGACTCCTGCCAGATGCACGTATGCCCATTCTGGCTGATTTAGAGGCTGAAGCTTGAAGAAACATTTTTAAGAAAAAGTTTTAGACCTTGAAGTGATTAAAACCAACAAATAATTGCTATGTTTCTGTTGGCATGAAACTGGCCCTTTGTGGGGGATGAGGAGGATTAGCAGTCCAGCAGTGATTCTCCATTTCTTCTGGTTTTTGATCCCAGCCTTCACGCATTTCTGAGGGTTATGCTTTGGGCAAATGTGAGGTTTTGGCCCCAGTACAAGTGTGACTCGGTGGATGGAGCCTTCCAGAGCAGCCTCCAAACTGTGTGCAGTTCAGCCTCATGTTTGGATGTCATCCACTGTAGAAGTAAGAGCCACCCACGAAGATCTGATCATTTTAAACTTTCCAGGAGCATTCAGAGGATTTGACAGAGGTTCTCAGCTGGGGTTTGAAGTAGAGGGATAGAATATGCACACATGAGTTCCATGGCCAGATGAATAGGATCCTAGCAGGGAAGGCCCTTCGTGACATAAACAAGTATGCTCCTTCACAATTAGATACTCGCTGGGGCTATTTATGTCTGATCACTTGTGCAAGCCCTAAAACACTCTGAAAAAGCAAAGGCTGTGAAGCAGGGTAAAGCAGAGATGCCGGGTTAACCTGATTCAAAGTCACCTGCAGCTGTCCCAGAAAGCCGAGGAGAAGTTGGCAAGTGCCCATTGGAAAGAGGCTTTTGGGAGGACCACGTGATGGAGGCTGGATGGAGAAAGATCTGTTGCTATTGTTTTGATGCAGTGAGTTTCTATAGGCTTCCCATAAACAGAAGCTAATGTTCCTGTTTACGTCTGTGCTTCATGTGTATGCTTTAAATCCATAACTCATCGCAAGTTAAATTTTTGGCAGGGAAGAAGGAGTGTCTTGACTGTTTCTAGATTGTCAAAACCCAGTTTCTCAGGGTTGAGCTGTCTTTGTTGTTGTTACTGCCTGTGGAAGACTCTATGCTCAGAGTCCCACTGGACCAGGTCCTCCATACATACACCAAAAAGAGAGTCTCTGCCCCAAACGACTTGCGGTCTGAATACAAGAAAAAGAAAACAGCCAGACTGGGAGTGCCAAAAAACGAAGATACACCTCTAGGCACAGCAATAGCGAGCAATCCACATCTGCCGGCTGCTGAATTCCCCTTAGCAGGTTTCTGCTCAGCAGCTGTTTCTGAAACGTTTTTATCAATCCAAATTATTCTTCCCCCTTCCTCTCATACAATCGTTGTGATTTTATCTTTTTTTCCTCCAACAGTTCTGCTGAATTTTGTCTTCTGTTGTTTCGATGTGTAGCATTTTGATTGTTCCCCCTTATCTCCCCAGCCCCGTATTATTATATTTTTTTTCCAAGACTTTCTGAGTACCCAGATCCCAGCTGCTTAAACTACAGAGGTGGCCAGATGAAAAGCCCAGCTCCCACCACTAATTCCTCAGAGTCTGGTGTAACCTGAGTCCCCGGCACAAATTCTGGATAACAAACTCTTTGGGGTGGTGCTGTCGGACTCGTGCAGAGCCCGGTTCAGCGTAGCGAGCCCTTTAGCTGACCTATAAGTAATGGCAGCACACGCACTGGATAATAATTAATAGATGGCGATGTGAATATCCCAGCTAGTGTTTACTAAATCCCTGAAACTGTACTGAGACTGTATTTTGTATGGGCTCATTCCAAGCAAAATCGGAGAACACCAGTAATGCAGGCAGTGGCTCTTGCCCAGTTTTGCAGGTTCATGACATTTAGAGCACTGGGGCTCTCAGATGCTGGTCCAACCCTTACCACGCAGTCACTCTGGGGTGCATTTCCAAGCATTCAGGCAAGATTTTTCAGATGCTCAGGATATATAATGAGGGCCAGACTTAGCAAAAGCTCATACTGCATTTAGGCAGTCGGATAAATCTAAGCAGCTCCTTTTAGGATGTACCAGTTGCAGAACTGGGCGCTCCACCATATGAGAAGAGTATTGGTTTGGCCAGGGTTTGAGCTACTGCTGGGCGACGGCTCCCAGTATATTGTCCCAACCAGTGCAGTGCTGACCTGAGAAAAGCAGCAAGATACGGGAAATCTGTCTCTATGCCAGAAGGAACAGATGGATATCGAACAACCAGACTCCCCCAAACATGTGAAACTGATAATATTCCAAATTAACATTCCAGGTAGAAAGTCCACAAGCAAGCAGAGTATTTTATTTTATTTTAAGCTCAGGAGAGCGGTCTCTGTGCATCAGCATGCTGCCAGCCAGGCTCCGGGAAGGGATGTATTAGGTTTCTCCCTGTGTCTTTGCACATGGTTTTAGATTTGGGAGGAAAAGCCCTTCCTCCTGTGACACAGCCCCAGCCTGTGCTGGATTTTCAGCTGCCCGAGTACTGCAAGTTGGAAAGGATTTTAAAAAGTGTAGGTCCTGTTTAGACTGCTAAGGAAAGGCAATTTCAGTGTTGATCCTTGCAGCCGGTTTTTGTGCACCCCTTGGTATTTTTGTATTCCCTTCAAGATCCAGGGCCTTACTTTGGTGTCTAAATAACTTCCTTTGCAGCTGAATTTGGTATCAGTGGTCACTTTTCCATGTGCCTGGGCGTCTGAATTCTGTACAGCATTCCCGTTCTGTGCCTGGGAATCAATGACTCTTCTTCCCCGGTATCTATCTCTTATTTCAGTCATTTGTCATCCAAAACAACTGCTTTATATTTCCATTTTTATGTTCACCTTGTTGAACTGACCTTCTCAGCTGTTTGACTGCGCTTGACTTGTTTCCATCACGCGGGAGACTGGTGCAAGGACAGATCTGAGTCAGCATAAATATATTTAGGAAGCCGATAAAGCTTTATTTTGAAACCCTCTCACTCGCTTCCTTGTTACATTCCCTGTTATTGTTGAAGTTTTTCATGCGTGTCGATCACATCCAGCTTCCACCCTTGTCCTTGATCAGCCTCTCGTTTCTGGCAACCTCTGGGCAGCATCTCCCTGGGACCGTTTGATTGCCTTATTTCATCGTTTTCTCTCTGCTCGGCTCCCGCCGGCTGAGGCTGGTGGTATTTCTGAACCGAGACTCAAAACACCCTGGTTCCTACCACGTGCTTGCTGCCTTCTGCGTTTATCTTTTTTGACGTTTACATCTGTTCTAACCTTTCTTGGTTATCTTTTTGGCAGGGGGTTTAACCCTCTTTTTTTAGAGTCTGTCACTTTGCCTCTTCTGCTCCACCTTGGCTTCTCCAAGCTTTGCTCTTTCTTATCTTCACCAGGTGAATGAGGCCACCAGTCCCAGCTCAACAAGCTGCTCAGGTTGAAATTAAGTGGTTTGGTTTTTTTTTTCTTCTTTGTGGCTGATGCCTAGCACGTTTGTGGCAAAAACACAGCACAAACAGTATGACCTTCGAAAATTAACTAAACATCCTTGGAGGTATTTAAAAGACGTGTAGATGGGGCACTTAGGGACATGGTGTAGTGGTGGACTTGGCAGCGTTAGGTCAACGGTTGGACTCGATCTTGAGGGTCTTTTCCAACCTAAATGATTCCATGGTTAAGGGAGCTTGGACCATTTCTGTAAGCGCCTTCTGGACGGGGAACCAAAACCTCCATCCTCACCCAGGCGACGCCAGCCGAGTAGTCGTGCATTGGTGGGAGGTGTTTTTCAAAAACCGAACTGCCACATCCCTGGGAGGGGAAGACGTTTAACCACTGTCTTCTCTGCAAGTGCAAAATGTTTCTTTTCAGTAGGAAACCTGAAGTTTGCAGAAATTAGAAGCCTAAAAATATAAGTAATCTCCCGTTCTCAGCTGCTTTTCAGTTGCTGTCCTCGCTTTTCCACTGAACCTGGACAGTTTCTTTCTCAGAGCTCTGAAATTGAATCATTAGTGGCTGGTTCCTCTACTATTGCTGGGGGTTGTTTTGTTGGTTGGGGGTGTGTTATGGGGTTTGTTTGGTTGTTGTTTTGTGTGTGTGTGTGTGTGTTTTAGGGGTTTTTTTCTTTTTTTCTTCTTTTTTTTTTTTTTTTTAAGACAGGGGATTTTGTAAAACCTTTCAGGAAGATCACTGGTGACCTGGACAATACCCTGTAGATCTGAAGCTGGTTTTGTGACAACCCCTCACACACACATATATTCTCAGTAAACTTTTTGTCATATCTTCACAAGGTTTTGGTGCCTTGTGTGGACAAATATGATGACTAGGAATTTGGGCATGCAAGTTGCTGAGATACTGAAGTTGATATTCCTCTGCCCACAAAAGCTATGCAGCATTGAGTATAGCTAAAATATCTTTAGAGGGGACATCTTGTACTGCGCGTGTGCTATACTAGCAGAACAAGAATATCGTGGCGGCCACCTATCATTAGATTACATCTAAGATTGCAAGCCTAAGGACAGTGATCTTCCCAGTACCCGTTCCAGCTTTCAAAACTGGTTCACGTAAAAAGGATTTTACAGTTGTTCCTGGAGTAGGAGCTCTGTGGTGCAGGCACTTGACTTTTTAACTTTGTGAAAGCACTTACTACCTAATAGGTGAAAAGTAAGTGAGTACCAGTCTCACTTAGGTTGTTACTTGGTCAATGTGATCTTTTTGTTGAATAAGAAATTCTTTACTTTTTGTCACGCACTTTTTGTCTTAATTGCGCTTGGGGCAGCCACACAGAAATTGAGAAGCTGGGACTCTGTGTTCTAAGGCAACATGGCCTTAGCTAATGCTAAAAGATCAAGGTGAGACCTGAGAACTTAGTGCTGACTGAGAAGCCACTGATCCTCCGGTGGCATGTAGCACAACCTTCTTCCAGGAGCACAAAAGCCTAGAGGGATTCACATCCAGGTGCCCATACTTGGGCACGCGTGGAAAAAAAAAAATAGATGAGCAATTTCCTATATATATATAGTATATTTACTTTTGACAGAGTGGTATCTTAAAAAATTACTAAGGAGAACCACAACATCACTTCTACCCAAAGCGCCAAAACTGCTCAGGAAAGTCTTCAGCTCTTCAGAGTTTCAGTTATAGAGGAGATGACCAGGCTCAGGAGGTGGGAAGTCGTAAGGAGCTGACGCTCCTCTGCAAACCTGCAGCCACCGTCTTTCTATGTGGTCTCTGAAAATGAGAGGCAGCCGGCGGGGCTGATGTCCTCAGAGCCGCTGGTGAATACGGAGCCGCCAGCGTGTGCCAAGTCCAGTGGTAAATAAAGCTGAACTGCCCCTCTGCTAAGCCATGCATCAAGTAAACCTCCTGGGAATGGGATCAGTGACTCGCTTCAAATGCAAATCACCGTTCATCCCCGGCGGAGGCGCGGATTCACGCGCGCACACCGCCATTCTTCCAGCCCTGAAAGCCAGACAAGACTTAAATGAGTAATAAAGTACCTAATTGGACTTTGACCTCCGGCTGCAATGGGCCCATGTGTGAGTGTGGATGTGTACGTGTGTGTGTGTTTTGCCCTCCTTGGCCGGATTCTTCCCTTGGGTAGCTGCTGCTGTCTAAGTGGTGTGGGTCTGTCCCTCACGGTCTGCTGCCTCTTGGCCGGGTTCCACCTGGCAGCCTTTCACTTAAGCCCTTCAAACAAAATAGTCCCTCTGTAGGGTCTTTCTTACTTTCTCCGGGGCTGGGAGCAGCCAGAGAGGACCCTGGGATCGCAGCGCTGCGGCAGCGGTGAGGGCAGGAGAGGTTTGCACCATCGCCCACCGTGTGCCACGGGTCTATCTCATTCCAGTTCTCTGCCCCCAACGCAGTCCTTGTCATGAGAAGAAGGCATTTGGAGCTTTAGCGAATCCCACAGTGGATGTTTTGGAGAGGAAATTCCTTGATTCATCTAGGCAGAGAAGGAAGTTGGATTAGAGAAGGTGCCAGTGTGTTGGGGGTTTTTTTTAAGGCAAGATTCCCTTGAGCGTGCCCAAATTCTGCATTTCATCTAAAACTCATGGAGATCTGGGGAAAACTCCTGGCAAAGGACTTCCTCGCGGTATCCATCAGTGAACGCGCTGGGGAGATCTCTGAAAGAGAAATGGCACCGTCCCTGCCCCTCCAGGTGAAAGCCTGAGCAGATGTTCAACCTCTGCAGACCCACCAAACGAACCTGGTTGTCGGCAGAGCAGCGAGAAGCAGCACGTGCTTCACGGCACAGGGTTTATCACTCCAGTTCAAACGCAGCAAGCCTTGCGTGCCATCAGGGCGCTGAGCCTTCGGCTGAGCCGGTGCTAGAAGGTTTCCTAATAATTTCTAAAAGACTTCAGTGTTTGAGGAACGTGGCCTGTTGGCATTCTATGGGATCTTCGTTCTTAAGGCACTGCACATGGACAGACCTCAAGCGCTTGAGGCTGCCTGGAGGGCGCGGGAGGAGATAATTTAACCTGTGCTTGTGCGCGTAGGTATTTAATAGGTGCCGCAGGGGACCGGGAGCTATTGAGGGGTTTTGTGACCTGGCGGATTCACCTTGCTTTTTCTGTACCTTAATTTCCCTTCCCACACTTCATGTTGCTGCTTTATGCAATGTGATCCCTGGGGAAGTGACTCTTTATTTGTGGATACCTGTACAGCACCTGGAAAAATGGGATTTCAATCTATTTTGAGGCCTCCAAGATCTATTATCTTTCCCGTACCAATTAAATGTCCTGGAAGAAATTCTGCTCTATTATGCAAGGTGATCTACAGCCTTCTCTTTATTTTCTCTTTACGCCAAG
>NW_009209909.1:62856-72724 GCF_000690835.1 Fulmarus glacialis
AGAGAGGAAAACAAATAGGCCTTGCCAGAGTCAAATGGGCTTCATATGGAGTTAATTCTTGTTTTGTGTTGCACACACTACAGTGATTTTTGCCCTCCTTTAATTCATCTCTCTCCTGACCAGCACGGGCTTGCACAGATGCAGCTGAAAGTGGAATGAGGCCCATGGTCCATAAACACTTCAGCCAAGATTAAAGGTACTCCATAAATGCAGAGTGTGGTGTTGTAAGGTGTTTCCAGATGAAAGAAAAATGGATTATACTTCAACTCGGTCAAGAAAAATATCACATTGCAGAACCAGACTCTGGAAACCTGCTTTGGAACAAAACAAAACTGGTTTATGAGAGACAAAGAAAAATATGTTACCTTGTTCTCCTTGGTAGCAAATGGGGTTCAGATGCTACAGTGTCTGCCACAATTTCTTCAAGATTTCTTCTCTCTCTTTTTTTTTTTTTTTTTTTTTTTTTAAACCGCATAGCAGCGGTGATTTTACTAGCTAATTCCTTGTTTGCTCTTTCCCCCATTTTAAATATGGAAAACCAGTAGTTTTGCTCCCACTCCCAGTCTTCTGCCGATGCGGACCAGTTCACTGACTTAGTGAAGAGCTGATCATACCTGCAGGTGACAAATAACCAGCGAACAGTAGTGGGCAAACTGGCTAAGTAAAGAGAAAAGTGTTGTTTTCTTGTGATGCTGAAGCAGGCTCGATCATGACCGAGCTGGTGGGGAAGCTGCTTGTGCTAAAAGTGCCGAGCGAGGGTTTGGCACTATTACCGCTGGGCTCCCCGCTGCCCTACGGCAGATTTTTGTCAAAACAACTCTGTTCATTCCTTTAAGGAGATTTTGGTTTTGGTAGATAAAGACAATAGATCGGTGTAAGATGCTGACTTTGGAAAGGTCTCTTTGTGCTACGTGGAAATTGAGAAAGTTTTCAGTGCTGTTCCCGGTACCCATAAAGAAGACTTTAAGTGGGCTGTAATTTGGGTGAGATGGAGGAGCCTTGATTAAATTCCAAAAAGTAAGCTCTTACATCCTCATCTTAGGTGTTTAAGTTGGAGCTAAAATTTCACCGTGGGCATTTAAGTTGGATCTAAAATTTTGCTGTTGTAAGAGCTGAAGAGTTGACTGTGATTTTTTTTTTTTTTTTTTAAAGTAAAAAGGATAAAGACCTCAATATAGAAACTGCAGAGGAGTTATCAGGGTAATTGCTTTTTTTATCATTGCATATAGCAACAGCTAGGTGGATATTTCAGCTCCACAGACCATATTCCACAGGATGTTGGTAATTTAGATAAGGTGCATGCATGCACCTTTCCCCTTCTTCCATGTGGCAGGCAGCCACATAGTCCAAAACTCATCCCAAAGTGTGCTCCTGTTTCTTTTTTTTATTCTTCCAGCCTGATTTCCATACCTGTCAGTGAGGTCTAAGGGCAAAAAAAGCAAGAATATGTGCTTTTTGCGGTAGTCGTTGGTTGTTTGGGGAGCTCCCTCAGGTTTTTATGCTCTGTCCCATACGCAGAGAGCCCCAGCCAAGGGCAGGACCCCTTCATGGTGGGAGGATGACAAGCACATGGTTGGAGGCACTTCCCACCTCGTGAGGCTCTTGGAACTCAAAGCAGTTTTTTAATAACCTGAAGTCGCTGATTTTCACGCCAAAGGCAGGGCTTACAGCAGTTTGAGATCTGCTCCAGTGTCCTCTCACTTGACTTGGGCCAGTTTTTCCAGGAGTTATGAGAAAGAGGTCAGGGGAGGGTTGACGTAAAGTCCAGGTCCTGTGCAACAGATGAGCGTAGAGCTGAGAAAAGGATTTATCTACAGATCTAGAAATCTGGGGTGCTCCAAGACCAAAATTCCGGTGTATGTAGAAACTCCTATGCAAAACCTGTGTTTCTTGTCTCTTGACAAGTGAAAGCATCAACCACAAAGTCCATAAAACTCCAAGTTCTGGCAGGAACACTTGCAAACATGCTGGAGAACTGGTCTGGGGCGTCAGGTTTGGGTACGGTATGGTCTCCTCTGCTGTAGGAAAGGGCTTTTTTGCAGGGAGCATTACCATCTTAGACTTAGTTTCTAGGTGTTTTGAAGAACAAGGGACGTGATAACAGCAGATGTTGAATACAAAGGGGAGGTCATCAAGGGACAAGCTGGGGGGGCACGTCCTCTGCATGGCTGGGTGCATCCTTTGAGGACAGCCCTTCAGGAGAGCCCGCTCTGTTCCCACCTGCTTCCTTTGGCACCTGAACACCTTAAAAGTACTCAGCTGGGTTATTTTAGGACCCTGAACTGGACCATAAAGGCCAATATGGATAGGACCAGACGTGTTGTCATGGGCAGAGAAAAAATACTTTGTCTGTGGTCTTACTACACAAATTCTTCTCTTTTCTTCTTGTCCTCTCTGGACTTTCCATGTGATTAGGAAGTGGTTGAACAAGATAAAGGATGAAATCCAGTTTCCGAACTCTTCCTCGCTTATTTTGCAATGCCAGCTATACTCAGAGAGTAGTCCAGGAATGCCAATGGTCTGTAGAAAGTTACTCCCTTCCTAGTCACAGTCTGTCACCTCTTTGGCTTGCAATCTGACAGCAAATGGCCCCTCTGATTTGATGCCCCCTTGCCTGAACACCCCTAAACAAGAGGTGCTTGGGGAAGGCATCCCTTGACTGTTACCCAAGAGGTCTGGTCGTGGATGAGTGGAGCATGTTGGTTTTACGCCAGTAACTGGTGGGAGGTTGCCCTGCGGCTTTACAGGATTAGTAAGGGACCTCAGCAGCAATGTTGTCTTTCTGGTGTGCTCCCTTGGGGGTGCAGATAACACGCTGGTGACCAGATTGTACCCAGAAGCTGGGAATTCAAAGCTACCATTTGATGACCCAACATCAGGGACTATGTCTTCTGCAGACTTCAATGAGGTAGGAGCTCTGATAACATTCTCCTACTGTGGAAAAAGGCTGTAGCTGCCAAAGTAAGCATGCCCTTTTTTTTTCATCCTTCATCAACACTGGTCCTTGATGTCATGCGTGGGGTTGAGAGGGACTGTGTCTTTCTGCTTATTCTAACCTGTGCTTACACACCGCTGTGTACAGGATTGCTACGTGGATCACACTTGGCACGTTGTAAGACATCCCTTGGTAGCCTTCACACGCTCTGCAACATTGTCCTGTGTTTGCTGTGGACCCACAATATAATTGTCTTAAGCCATCAGACTTTTGCTCAAAGAAAGAAACCACAAGCTCAAGATGGGGCCAGCATAAATGTTTGTCTTTAAATAGATTTCACCCTTGAAAATCACCTTCAACCAGGCTGGCTTGCGGGTTACATCCCTTCCCACCTCCCAAGCCTCAACAAGCAGCTCATGTCCAGACCTGAAGCAGTCTTACCTGTAATTGTGGACAGTAGGTGCAGCGAGTCATGGACATGCTGTTGAGGGATTTCTGGGCTCAAGACTTGAGTACCTGGGTAGGCTTCAAGCATCCTGCAGGAACAGAGAACCAGCAACCTCAGAGTCCGGTTTCGGCAGTTTGCCGAGGGGTTTATAGCATATTTGGTATGTCTGGGCTAGTCTGTGACCTTACGGTTGTCCTTAAGTATCAGTGTTGGCAACCAACTTTGGATCTACTTTGCTGTTCCATGCTATAACCAGAGACTCTTTTTGCGGTCGACCAGCCAGTCAAAATATTCTATCTGCGATTGCTTCAGCGTCATCTCCAGAGACTCTGGAGAGTCAACAGGAGCCCAGTAGCCAGGAGTAGCTTGGCATGTATTTTGCAATAGGTCAGCTCTAATTGCAATGGGTACAGAGACCATCTGCAGCTTAACAAGCGCTGTGAGTCTTTTTGTTGGCTCCTGTGACCTTCCCTGGACCTTTCCGCCATGGGGCGGTGGATCCATTCGGGGCAAAATTCAAGTTAACAGCTCCTAAAATCTGCAACTTGCTGGACCCCAACTGCTCCATGCTAACAATTTTTTTTTTTTTCTTTTATCCCCCAAAAGCAGGATGAAAAAAGCTGCATCAGTACGTGCCCAAGCCTGGCCTCAGTCCTTTGCATCGTTTCTTGAGCTCAGTCCCATTAAAGTGATGGGATGTTCTAGGCGGAGCAGTCTGGGTAAACTGGCACAAACAGCCTCCTGGCTTGTTGGAGCAACAAAATGCTGTTGAAGCTGCGTAAGGAGGTAACTCGGTGGGATTAGAAAAACAGATTTTGCTTCTTTCTTAAATGAAAAGCTTTTTAATGGAAGTTAAAAGCTGATTCAGCAAAACTGGGAGAAAACAACACCGCAGGAATTTAAGAAACTGTTTCTGTTTGTCAGCCACAGAGTAGAACAATGTGCATCTTTGTTTGAAGCACAGATTATGCAGGAATAAAATAATAAATAAAAGGGCTGCTGAATGGGGCTGACATAGTGTGCCTTCTGAAGGATACTGAATTAATAAGAGGAATAAATCATCCCTGGTTTACAAACACACACTTGCTCGTGTGCCCATCTCCCAAGGTGTAAATCAGCCCCTGACAGCGAGCAGCTGTTTAAATTCTGCAGGCCAGGTCTGGAACTGGTGTAAAGCAGGTGCTGCAGGTGGCTTTATCCTGCTTGGGGAAAAAAAAAAATCAAATTGATTGAGTAGAGAGCAAAGCTCTGCTGTTGTACAACCACTGCGGACCCCCCCGAGCACGGCAAGGAGCCTGGCTGGGAGAGGACACAGTCCTTCACCTCGAATTCCTAAACTGGCCACAAATTTAGGTAAAGGCTGGACACGATCACCAGCAGATGATAGCTTAGAAGGACACGGGAGGAGAGCTCTCATCTCCTATATCCTTCCCAAGTTGCAGAGCACAGCAGCCAGCGCTACACCACCAGCTTATCTCAGAGACTTCCCAGGAAAGGTTGCTCTTGCCATGAGCAGTGGCTGTTTCTTCCAGATGCTCAAGCCAGGATCCGTAAAGATACTGAGGAGAGAGGCCTGTAAATGCCTTTGACACTTGGCATGTGCTGTTTGGCTCCTGTAGCACCTTCCAGCGAGGCAGGGGGGCTGATACTTGGCAAACAAGATTGTCCTTTGGTGGCTTCCACCATGGCTGGGTGCACCATGCCTGCTGCTGTTGTCACAGCTCCTGGCGGGTACTTCCACACCGCCTGGAAGGTGTTTATTGCGTTGGCTTGACAAGGTGGCCGACACAGCCAGCAGCAGCATGACCCAGCCAAGAGGGATGGGGCCCAGCAATGCACGTGCACCTTCCACCCATCTGTGCCTTCCGTCTCTCTGTGGAGATTTAGCAGAGAGGTTTGCCTTTATAAGATGTAGGTGGGGAGGGGCTCCTAGCTGCGCCTCTCCTGAGAAGTCCTAGGAGAGGATGCGGATTGAGAAGACCGAGCTCCAAGTGCCTCTGCACAAGCAGAGCTAAGGGCTGCATCTCCTCCAGCCTCACCAGCACCCAAAGGGTTGTGGCAGGGAGCAGATGGTGGCCTGGCTGGAGCAAGCTCTCCTCCATCACTGTTTATGGACAAATCTTATAAAATCATTTCCCTGATCTCAGCCACTTTGGTGTGTGGCCCTGGAGGTGCAGGGACATGGGAACCCATGTACACACTGTCCGCTCATTGCCCATCTCATCCCCAGTGTTACTGGGGCCATGAGCGGGGTTTCTGCTCCAGGGTGGGAGCAACTCATCCTCAGGTACTTCAAAGTTTGTCCTGGATGCTCTTCTATACCTGGCCATCCTTCATCTAAGGCTAAGGAAGGGGAGAGGGGCTCAGAGTCTTCCAGGAACTACATCTGGGGGGGGGATGAGCACATGAGGAAAAGGTGAGGAGGAGCTCAGGATGTTGGCTGAGTTTTGGAGCGAGCTGAAACATAAGTTGTCCTCGGCTGAGGTCTGTGCTGTGTGGTTGCTTCTCAGCAATGGTGGTGGGAAGAACCTCCTGGGTTCTTCATCATGTCGGTGGATGGGTTGGGAGCGGTTAGGTTGGGCCAGATGGATGGAGTATAACTTCATGGTGGAGAGGGGTTAAAAGCGGGTGAATAATGGGAAACAGAAGGTGGAAGGAAAAGATGGAGAAAGAGGTGGGCTTGGGGGTTAAAGGGGGAGTTGTCCCCAGGGGTGACCCCAGCCATGGCACTGCTGGTGGGATTGTACCGGCAGCTGCTGGGGGTTTTAATTCTCCAGCTCATATTTGGGCACAGATATTGAGCCTTTGGAAGACAAGAGTGGACTCACCGTTTCTCCAAATGGGTGGAAGAGGACGATTCTTTTAAAGCTTGGCAGAAAAAGCAATGAGGAACATCGATATGGACCTACTGGGGAGAGGCAGTGGCTCGTGGGTGGGAGCCAGCCCGAGGATGTGGCTGCAGAAACATGGGTGCAGGTTGACTTTCACAAGCTGCAAGATTATGCAGAATTAACTGAAAAAGTTGTCTTCTATATGGTTTCTGGAAACTAATGATGAACAGCAGAGCTCGGCTTTGGCTCCAGTGGCCTGTACAGGATGTGATTTGAATTAACACAGTCTTCATCAAAATGTTTGCTTTTTTTTTTTTTACGTACAGTTTTGGCATAAGTGGAAGAGTAGAAAATTTTTCTGGGTACTCTCTCTTCTCCCAGTTATTTCCAGTATTAGGGATTATTGTCTTAAGGAGATAGTATTTATTTCAATATCATAAGCTTATTTGATTTTGTCCACACCTCCCCCCACTACTTAATAACTTGTAATAGGACTAGAAGAAAAGGAAACACTGATGGATTTGGGTTTTTTTACTCTTTCTTCTTTTTCCATTTTTTTCCTTGATCATTTGACAGCATTTCATTTATACAGTCAGGTTTATTGCTTCTCCCATGTAGTTGGCAGGGTTTTTTCCATTTATTTCTTATGGTCTTCCAGTTGGGAAGGGGAAACAACTTTAAACAACGCTAAAATCCTATTACAGAGCAGCAAAAGTTAATTGAGGATCTTTGGATCAAATTGAAAAACCCAAGCTTCTTTTGGCTCAGCTTTGTAAAGATGCACTAGATAGAAAGTTCATCGTGTCCTGTTAAGTAGCTGTTGGCCAGAACGCAGAATCGGTCTAGGTCAGGGCTTTGATGTTGTTACTGGAGCTGGCTTGGAGGCAGCGTGTGGCTTGGACTCCAGACAGGAATTTAGACCAGTAACTGAGGATGATGGGAAGAAGAAACAGGAAAAAATTGTGTATGAAGTTTAATTTTTCTAAATTTACGCCTTTTGAAACCGGTCTTGCAAAGTGCAAAGCGTGCTCCTCACCTAGGCATAGGTCAGCTTCTGTCACCTTCCTGGACCAGCATCTCTCCGTGGGTTAAAACCCACCAAAATTCTGCTGAAGTCCAAAGAAAAACTGCAGATTTCTAAGGGAACCCAGCTGGAAGACTTGTGCACGTGCTTAGTTGTGTTCGGTGTGCGTGTCCTACCGGGCAGTGCCCTGGCGGGTGAACCCGAACTTGTGCAAAAGCTGGTCAGAGCTCTCGAGCCGAGGACTCTGGCGCGACCACCTCCTCGGCCAGGAGGAAGCTTTGCAGACACAACTGGCAGAAGAGCTAACGTGTCCCCGCTTTTGCAGCTTTGCTTACAGAAATCATTGAGGCAAGTATGTCCAATGTGTAAATATGTTGCTTCTTTTTTGAGAATAGATGTTCTACCATAACAGCCATTAGGAGTGTCCTCTCCCTTTTAATTTTCAATTTCTTTTACCTTCTTTTGCTTACTAAAACTTTCTTGTACTTGTTCAGCATATTAAATGGGGATGGGGGTGTAGACCATATCAGACCAGGCTGAACAAGCACAAGAAAGTTTTAGTACGCAAAAGAAGCTCTTCAACTGCTTTTCTGCGCATGAAAACTGCTCGGGAGAGAAGACCATGCTTCTGGTGTGCGTGCTGAGCAGCTATCCAAGGTCAAGGCATCTGGGGTTTGTCTCTGTCACTAACTTGTGGAGCACTCTTAAAGCAAAGCTGTTCATCTTGTTGTGCTATCTGTTGATGTTGTTGTGTTTGAATTTAGTTATTTGCACGGTAACGCATGGAGGATTGCAGCCTTGCCTGATCACGGAAAGGAGAGTCGCGCCGCTCTCGCTCCCAGGCTTCCTTGGCTTGTGCTCTGATGTTATTCACAGCGGTGCAGGTTAGCGATGACTATCACGTGGATTCGTGTCCCTCGACAATAAAGTCAATGTTAATAAAGTCCTTGCAGAGCGAGCAGCGAGCTTTCTGAATGACCTTAGTCATCCGTAAACCAGCCAGATCCACTGTTCTGAAATTTAGAGAGAAATTTCAAGCTTCATTATCCAACTGATATCTTGAGCTCTGTCAGTGGATGTTCCCTCTATTGCAATGCATGAATAATATATAATCCAGGTTTTCCATGGGTGTTTCTTTAATGGGTTTTTCAAAGAACCGACAGATTTGGCTGTTTCACAGAGATCTGTAGAGCAAGGATCTTCTTCTTATTAACATCTGCAGATTTTATGGCGTGGGAGTAAGATTGTTCCAGTATACTTGCTTAGCTCCAGCTAAGCTGAATGTGGCCTTTCTCTTCATAATTTGGTAGGGTACATCTGTTTTCAGCCAAAATCAGGATATGGAAAGCCATATGGAAAGGAGGTAAAAAAAATCAACCAAATTTGCCTTAAGGTTTGGTCCAAGTCTTGTGTCATTTCTTACTCTTGTCTGAGCTGGTTTGCCTGTTTGCGATAATTAGGACAGCTGGCTAGGAAAGGTGGAACAGCATGGCCTGGAAAACCTTACTTTTATTGGTCCCTTTTCCTCGTTTTTCAATCATATTATAAGTCATGTCAGAAGAAAAGGATTCTGAACGTTTGCACTTTGTGTCGTCTTTATACGGTTTGCCCTAAACATCCTAAAGCTTTGTGAAACAGCTGCAAAACAACCGAGAACAGAAAGGAACAGAGATAGAAAAGAACAATCAAAAAGTAATAAAAAGTGATCTGATTTTTGTTTTAAACTTGGGTCAGCTCGGGGCCAAGCTGCTTTACCCATCCCTCCGGACAGCATGAGGTCTTCTGATACTTTTGCACGGATTTGCAAGAGTTGCCAGATTCTTTGTGTTTGCTGCTGGGCTGGACGGGATCACCGGGAAGGCAATGAGCTGTATAATTTATGTTGGAATGTCAGCATTTGAACAGGCGTAAAATTACAACTCGTTATCACGGTCCGAGGAGCAGGATCTTGGGTTTCTTGGACAGTCATGGTCATCTTTCCGTGAGGCTGCTTTTGGGGACCGCTGAAAAGCTTTACCTGGTGGAGTGGGGCTGCCTCGTTATTTCAGCATGGGAAGCCAGCAAAGAATGTGCTGTCCTTGTTCCTGAAAGGACTGGCTGGTCTTTCTCTTCCCGAAAGCAGCTGTTGTGTTGAATTTATTCTGCGCAGATTTTTGTAGCTTGGAAACTGTCTATGTGAGACAGCCGGTACCTCCCGTGTCAGGGACTTCTGCTGCCCAAGCCACGATCTTAAGGCACCGGCCGAAGGAAGGGGTGGTGTTCCACTGGGAAATGGGGGAGAAGCAAACTCCAAACAGGCTTTGGGTGCAACTTACCTTCAGAAGCAGGGATGCCGGGGTGTACCTGGTGAAACTGCCCGCTTGCTGCTGCTGCTCGCGGGAGCTGGTGCCTGCACTCGGCTGCTGGAGCTGGAGCAGCCCCGGCTGGGGGCGAGGAGGGCTGTAAAGCATTCCCCGCGCAGGCTGTATTGTTCCTCCGGAGACTCAGCCTGACCTTTGGTGGGACCCGACTCGCGGGGCTGAATGGCGTGGCTGTGAAAAAGCAAGCCCGAATAAATGGGGGGGAGGGATGCCAGGCGGCTGAGAGCACAGCGGTCAGCCCCACGGCGGGGCCAGCCTGTAGGCTCAGGC
>NW_009209909.1:72755-83786 GCF_000690835.1 Fulmarus glacialis
AAATGTGGGAGGTGCCCGCTGTGCCAATCCTAAATTCATTAGAGACTTTAGAAAAATGGCCCCTTCTCTTTGTTTTTTTTGCATGTCTGATGCACAACCAAACTCATCGCTAGGGCAGCTGTGCAGGGATGCCTGTTGATGTGCCAGGAGGTGTGATGTTAGCCTCAAAATGTGGAGCAGCAGGAGCCATGTATTTGGGAGCCCCCGTTTGCTGCGTGAAGGGCCAGATACCTGGAGGGGACGCTCATGGATGTGAAAGAGCTGCAGCCTGTTCCTCCTCTCTTGTGAGCTTATATTCTTCACCCTTTTCCTTGTAGAGAGCAGCTGGATGTGAAAGGGGCCAGCACCCGCTGGCTGCAAGAGGCACCGGCCCTTGCACTGCAGCTGTATCCAAGGGGTAGCATGCAAAAGAATTGAGTCCCAGATGTCTGGAATGACTTCTGGTATTAGTCTCCCCCCTGCTTTGCTTTTTTGGGGTGGAAGGTGGCCCCATAGGAATACGTCAGGAAAAAAACTCCAGCCCTGGGGTGCAGAATAATTTGGGGGCCCTACAAGCATCAACCATCCTCCCCATCGCTCTGCTAGACCTACAAAGGTGGTTTTCCTTGCAGTCCAGCCATTGCTGGGCTTTTCATAGGAAAAGGTTAACTAAGTAATTTCATGTAAATCTTCCACAGCTTGGAGGTATTTACTTTGTTTGCAAAGTCCCTTCTGTTGCTGCTGGATTTGTGCCACCGATTTGCGTCAGGGATAGGCAGAGCAGAATGAGAGGTTTCCTTAAATTTGGTGGTGTGGCTGCTGGGAAAAGCTGGGAGAATTCAGTTAGTGATCAGATCTGGGTAAGTTTTCTTAAAAGTATTTGTTGGTTGGCTAACTATTGAAGTCAGGCAAAGGTGAAGCATTTCAGGAGGAAAAAAAAAAATGACATTCAATGGAGGGGAAAAAAGCATTAATGCAGGAAGCCAACAGAGAAGAGGGAGTTTGTCCTAACTTGCCCTGGCTAGCCTGGCACAGCAGCAATGGTCTTTCCAGAGTCCGGTGTGCTCACTGCAGTAGCCATAGAGAGCAAGTAACACAAAATCTTGCTTTCCCCCAGCCAAAAGCAGTAGTGGTATTGCTGAAAGAAAACAGGGTGGGAAGGTTAATGGTTTTGGTAGTCTTCCCTGCTTGAGTCTGTCTCAAGAAAACCCCTCTATTGCTACCCAGACAGGGATTTTTATTTTGTAACATTGACTCTGCCAAAAAAAGATGATCCCTTGGGCACCGTTAAAATCACGTTCTCACTACTAGGCTAAAGCTAGAAGTAAACCTGTAACGTCGTACGATGGGAGGTACAACACAGGAGTAGCTAGAGTGACTTTGCTCCATTCCTGAAGGCACTCGGTGGTGTGTGGTCGGAGGGAACAAGCCTACCTTGGCCACACAGCCCGGAGAGGACTTGGAAGGAGGGTGCTGGGTAAGGGCACCTTCATGCCAGCACCCACCTGGCTGCTGCTCTACCTTCATGTCCTCTTTCTGCTGGTCTCAGTGAAGATGGCTATACACTGTCGTTCTGGCAAGGCGCGTCAAAGCTTGTGGTAGATCAATAACAAGACTTCACTGATTTCTACAAAGCCCTTTATTTTTTGTCTTAAGGCTTATAAAAACTGTTACTCAAAACCAAAACGTTTAAAACTTTACATATGTACAATATGAGAAATAAATTATGTTTTAAGTCATACAAAAACCACAATATACAAATAGGGCTTTGAAACCACTCTAAGTATGGCACGGTGACAAGTCACAGATACTTACCAAAGGCTTCAGTTATTGAAGCCTTTGCATAAAACCATGGGGGAAAAAAAAAAAAGATCTCCAAATGTGCTTGCTTTGGTTGGATTGAAGCTGTACAAGAACTCAGAGAATCACAGACCTCAGAAGGACTTGCTAAGACTTCAGAACTCAGTGTACCATCTGGCAACACCATTTTTTGAGATTGCCTTTCTGCATGCCAAAAGTCCAAGAGCTGTCACACCAAGTCTCCTTCCAAAAAGAAAACAAAACAAAAAAATCTAGTTCACCTCTGCCAAGGTCCGCTCTGCTGTAGCAAACGGGACAGCTGTAGAGTCTGTCAAACTCGGAGCAAAGCCAAGTTCACCTGGCACCTGGGAATCCAACCGGGATGTTGTGGCAATGAGGGTAGGATGCTGTCTGTTTGGCTCAGTTAAATACTTTGCACAAAAATAAGATCTTAATTATGCACTGGTACTACAACAGCATCTGAACAGAGGCGAAGGCATTCTCAGTAGTTAAAAGGACCGGTGCAAAGCTCTCCTGAAGCAGTACGGTTCGCTACCTTCCTCCTCCCCTACAGTCAGTAGAAGGGCAGCTGCCATTTGCCTCTTACAAGGAGATCAACACGTGGGACCGGACAGTCTCGCTGCAGACGCTGCTGGGGAGCAAGGAGCAGCACCATCACCTGCCGCCTGCACCGTGCTTTGCCCTCGGTACAGGGAGGACGGAGTACTACCTTCTTCTAAGGTAATGTATAGAGATTTCAGTATCAGCCAGACACAGAACACGTTATTTTTAAGGCAAGCAAAGGACAACTTGAAGTTAAGTGGCATCGTGCTTATTCCCACCCCTCCCCTGAACAACCCCACACACTTGACTTGTGCCGGTCTTGTCTTCCCACAGCCCATAGTGCTATTGAACCCACAGTAACGCCTACTAATTTGCTAATTTGTTCTTGGCAGCTCTGTCACCAACAGTCTGATGGGCAGTTAGCATGGTTATCTTCTCAACTCCACTGGCAGGCAGACCAGAAGATCATTGCTGAGGTCTAGATCTGTGAAGATCTCATCCGTAGCCCTGGTTAATGGGAGCAGGCAGGAAAATGCAGCGTGTAACAGGTCAAGGTAAGGTTAAATGCACAAACCAGGCTCCTTGGGGAAGGGAGAATGTAGTTTTAGTTATTCTAGGTCTAGGACCACAGTCCATCAATTGCTCCTCAGTTTCTTCCATCTGATCCAAGATGTTTTGTCCTGAAGAGCTAGTCGCTTTAAGTGCTACCAAGCCAGATTTTTGCCAGAGCATTTTGCCACCTCTGTGGTCTTCGCGCATCTAGGTTGCTCAGTTGTGAGTCTTTAGAGAAGTCTTCAGAGCAAGTTTGAGACAGATCTGGGAAAAGCAGAGAAGAAAAAAAAAAAAATCTTAGTTAAATGTAGAAGTTAAGAGGAGTAATAAATAATTCCTAAGAAACTCTGGGACACTAAGAACAGGTTTAGACAGTACAGGTTGGTATTTTATTCTGTCAAAGCAGCACTTTGCCCAGTAGCGACTCAATGAGAGCCTGAAGCAGACATTATGCACCCCAAAAAAATGCAAGCAGAAATTACAGGTCTTGACGCTAGACTCTGGCTGTTCCGATCCATTCAGGGTGGACAGATGTTTGCAGACTCAATCTCCAAGTAATCTTCCAGTGACTTGGCAGGAATGGAGAGTTGAACGGCACGTAATTGCTCGTGATCTCTGGGAGGAAGGGTCATTTCCAAGAAACCATAGTGCTTTGGAGCTCTGATCTGCTGCTCTGCCTCGTGCAAAAGCTGTACTCCGTGAGTAAAGCAGGAAGGGCACATCTGCCAGCAATTCTGTTTAATGGGGGTTACGGAGCAGCATATCAAAACAGCTTTTTATTGTACCTGCAGGAATATTTACTTGATCTTTCAAGACGCGTGGCAGAGCAACAAGTATTTGCACAGGGGTTTCATTCACAGAATTGTTTGCTACCGCATGTAGCACAGCTTGCTGGTTTCTGCCAAACCTGGAACAGCACCAGCGCGTAATTCCGAGCTGAGCTCTGCCGCCCAAAAAGGTTGTGCAAAGCACGACTTCCACAGCGCTTTGCTAGCCCTAACAAGCACTTTGTTTCCGGATTAGAACTGACAAAGCTCTAAGTTTATAAATTGAAATTTAAGAGAGGCCAAAAGGCTGGGCTTCATCTGAAGGAGACGATCATTTAGTCAAATGAACACGGATTCATTCAAAACATGACTAGAGGCAGTCTGAAGCAATCAAGCTGTCACTGCTGGGACCAGACTTACTGGAAGTCATGCTCTGAGGACTGATCCTAGGTGTCTGGAAAGTCCCCCAGAGGTTAAGCAGGGCTGAGATGCTCTGGCAACGGCTGAGTTTGCACTCTCCTGAACCAGAAGAGATTAGCAGAGCCGGAGACGAAGCAGTAGGACTCAGTACTGTAACACCGACAAGTCTTCAGCTGTGTCTTGCTGAGCCCAAGTTGAGCCCAAACTTGATCAAGAGATTTCTTGGCAGCTTAAGATCTTCTACCAGGCTGAAACGATCTTTGAGGCAATCCCCTGCACTCCCAGCTTTCCTCTGTTTTACAGGGCAGTTAATAGATGCCTCTAATCAGCTCTCCACTATTGCAAGGATCTTGGGTATCAGTAGCACCTCATTTTTAGCATCTACCACAATAGCAAGCAGACGGGTTCTTTAGGCCCAGGGATCCTGTAATACCAATCTGGTAGTAAGCATGTAAAGGTACAAGATGACAAACCAAGATCAGAAGTGAGGATAACATCACTTAGTCAGTGATAGTTAAGGCATACATGGAAATCAAGTCTAATCGCTGGGAATCTTGGGCTAGAATTTATTAAGGAAAGAAAAAGAGGTTCCAGGAGTCTAAACAAAAAAAACCTGGCTCCCCTCATCCCAGCACAGCCACATGCATCTGACAGGATTTCTCTTAGCTGATCTTCCCTACCTTTTTTGCCATTCCTCTATGCACTTCACAAACCAGAGCTCTTTACCAGGAGATATACTGGTCAGCTGGGAATCCTCCACACAGAAAGCAAACCTAGAAGGAATAATCCGAAGTCAAGAGAAGGTACCTGTTGTCTCTATGGTTAACAAATGACATGTAACATGGATTGCAGCTAATTCTAGGACAAGCTGTTTGATTTGACATCCTTCCTGTGGAGCATCTTGATGCACCATTAGCCTGTTGAATGGCTGTTTTATTTCCTACTTTATTTTATTTCGGGATCTTTGCTTCTACTACCGCTATGTTTCATAGATTGTCAAAACTAGGATGCAGAATACCTTACAGGTGATGCTTATTTAAAGCTCTGAGAAAGGTGGGAAAGTTGTCAATATCAACTGCTGTTCTTTGACAGATCTGGGTTACCTTCAGAACAACGTTAACACAAGGTTTGAGAGTGCAGTGCTTGGCAGCTTTACTTCTTGTCGGTTGCTCAGGTAGCTTTCCAATTACAGAGATCTCCGAAGGAGCAATATAGTGCTTAAGGAGTTGGTGTCACCACGTTACCGGTTGCAGTTTTAGGTCTAGCTTGTTGTGCCCAATCAGCACATTATGCATGTAAATAATAGCCATGCCCATCTATGTTACAGTACTTTTGGCCTTGTCAGTACTTTAACCCTTCAGGTATGATCTAAACCATCTTGAAGTAGGCTAATGTAGTCCCCAAGGGTGGGCAAGACAGTGTCACAGTATCTAAATAAAGCAAAAGAACATCTCAGATCTGATCTGCAGTGACTAGTTTTGCTTAAAGCCTAGTTTGCAACCTCCTGCTGGCAAGTAACCCACTCTCCTACACCACGTGGGAGCATTAGCTGGTAACACCAAAGAGGAAAGACAGATCAGGATACCAGCTAAGTTCAAAACCCCAACTTTTCTTGCTAGATTCTGAATATTTCTCCTTTTGATTGAAGTTTCAAGTCAGCTCACGTGCAATCTAATGCAACTATTTACCTCTGTTGCGTCTCCCCAGATTTCACACGTATACGTCTGATGTGCAGTTCCTGGGAAGACTTTGCAGGCCGATACCAGTAGCTCTTCAGCTCTTTCCACAGATCGTACCATGACTGAGACGTTCCCTCCCAGGTCAGCTTTATTTTTAAAAGTTCACCCATGTCTTCTTCAGTATAGACCAGGAAGGTGTTAGTAGCATTGAGGCCAATTTGATCAAGCCTGAAAGACAAGCAGAGATTCAACATTTCTTCCTTATGAAAGCATGCCAGGTGCTCATTCGTTCCATGCAAGAAGTTAAACAGCCCTTTGCAGCTTATCAACTGTTCCACATTCAACTGTCACCAGTTAATTGCTGGTTACAGTAAAGAAAGTGAGCTTATATAGGTGGTTCAATAAAATGCATCATACATTTGGCTCAGCCATCCTTCCATAGCTTAAAGGTGAATTTCATGCCTTGTGTTTCTTCTGAGAGAGGCTAAAGGAGGTCAAGGATGCCTCCAGAGATACGGGTGCTTTCAGACTATATCTAAATGGTAGAGGGAAAAAGCAAAACGAAGTACTTCAACAATGAGCCATGAAGGCTGGTATATAGAGGACTGGGCACAAATTGCTTTCTCAGCAGTAAGTTATAATAAGTTTTTTGAATGGTGATGAAGAGAGGCTGCTAGGCTCAGGTGCAATGCTAGTGTTACCAGAGGAAAGAGAGTAATGTCACCTTGTCTAGTCCCAGTGGCCTTCTTACCCAGAGCAAGCACCACAGGCCAGCTTACTTACATTTCTAAAGAGAGAGGTTCAGAGTCTCCGCTGGTGCCATGAAGGGTGACGGAGAAAGTGGGGTCAGCCTCTCCCAAGCTTTTGTAGCTGAAGACATGCATTTTCATCTGATAATGGTAGACTGGAGAGAAACAAGGAGAGCATAGGTGGAACCAACTTTGTTGAGAGACAACATTGCTCAGCATCGCCCTTTGTGAAATAGCATTGGCTGGCAAAGGCTAGACCCTGTATTTATTGAGACATCATTGATCACTTTTTCCTGCCCTTACTTACAAAGTTGACGTCTACACAACAACAGCAGGTCCTCTTCCCTCCGCTGTAGGGAGGGCTCCCCAAACCTGACGCTGCTCTAAGGTTGGGGTGGTCTTGCAAGTATGACACATGTAAGCTGTAGTCCTGCTCAAAAGGCAGCGTGGCCTTATGGCCAGAGAGCCCTGTTCATTTTACACGGAGGAAGGAGCACGGTAATGCCGCAGAACAGCAATGCAGCAGGGTAGCAGCAAAAGACTAATGCCTGGTGCTGCGCTGCTTTGAGGGGATGCTGCTCTTTCACCTCTACATCTTTCCCAACATTGCATTTGGGAGTCTGCTCTTAGAGATGAGACTACGCTCTTTTGAAGAGGGGAAAGCGTACCTTTGAACGGCATGTCAGCTCTGGTTTTTAAGTACATCTTGCTGTTTCGTTTGTTCCGCGTTTTCCTGGCATTGTAGCCAATGCCATTGCAGCGGTTCTTCCGGCAGCTCAGGCAGATGCCCTTCTTGAAGCGACTGGAATCGGTACATTGAAACGCGAAGCTTTGTTTGTCTTGGTTCACGAGGGAGTCCACGAAGAGGTGCACAGACCGCTCGTGTTCACATTTAACAACTTCACCAATTGCTAGAGAAGCAGAGTTGCAAAGGATACATTTTGTTTAAGCATTTGTCACCCCAGCAGCTGGTAAGATATACTGAGCTATGCATTTTGTAGCCCAACATGAGTTGACCATGGCCAAACTTGAACATTTTTCAAACAGTAGCAATTCAAGAGGTTAGTGGAAGACACTTGAAGAGGACCGTTCACTTGGTCTCTACCATGAGGAGAGCTTTAAAGAGGATTCTAGACCCAGCATAAGACGACTGTAGTTTATGATCAGGTGTTAGAGTGAGAACATGCTACTTCAGAATTAAAAGCAGGTCTAGTTTCTAGCAACTATCTCCAGCAGTACAGGCAGTTTAGAAGGAAAAAACGGTTTTCTCTGCTCTTGTAAATCAGATCATCCCCCAGCATCAACCCAAGTCTATTTGTGAGGAGTCTACACTGACCAGAGGCAAAATAACTAATGAGAACTTACTCCCATAGGCAATTGCTCCCAAGACGTCGCTTAATCCACAGCCAGGCTGGAAGTCTCCCCCATTGGGGTAGATGTCAACATGGCCTACAGGCATCTGGATCCCAATGCTAACACCTAGTGTTTCCCTTGTGTAGGTGTGAAGGACATCCACAAAGTTAGCATCGTCGGGGGAGAGGCGCTTGCTAGGGTCCACTCCTTCAAACATAGGGCCAGCCGGATCCAAGCCTGGTGTTAGAGACAGTACACAAGATGCCAGGTAAAGAAATTGGGTTATTTCATACAGAATACAGCCAGGAGCCTGCTGCTAGCAGCCCTCCTAACCAGGTGCCACACAGACAGTCCCTGCCTCATTGCAGATACTGTCCCCCCCAAGATCTCTTCACCATGGGCTCGCTGAGGGAAAAAATGAAGATGTCCCATACCACTTTTGGTGCAATACAACCCAGTGGTAGCACCAGTTTGCTCTACACCCATGGCTTCAGATTGCCTGTTGGAAGCAATGAGTCTTTGCTAGGTCCCGGTGAAGAGATACTTCAAGAGGTAGCAGATGACTGAACACCAGAAGAGGTCTAGCACCCCACAGAGACTGTTGGTAGCCAAAGATCCCACGATGGGTTTGGGACTTTCCGTTAACCTCTGAGCCTCACTCACAACCTGAAGCTGTGCTCCTGAGCCATTCCCCAACTTGACTGTTAAGTGATTTTCCTGCTTAACTAAATACAGATATTTATTGCTAGGCTCTGAGGAATTCTCACTGCCAGCGTCACATTTAAACACTTAATGCAACCCCTTGTACCATGCCCTCAGTTCTCACATGTCGAAATCGGCTTTCCTCTGGAGTCAGAAGGGCTCCCTTCAAGGTACTTTCAGAAGGAGGGGTTGGGGTTTTTCTTTTTTTGACCAAACATCCCATGGGACAAACTGCATCCAATAGCTCTCACTTCCATGAGTTTATGAGCTATAATTACAAAACCAGTATCACTCAGAGGCTTAGGATTTGGATAGTAAGAGCTTGGGCTGGACTTGTTTTGAACTCACATTTAACTTCAAATATACTCAAGACCAGGCTGTCCTCTGAAAGGTTTTTCATTGAACCCCCCCCTAACTTTGGGGTTCAAAATTAAGATACTTTCTCATGTGTAGAGACCTATGCTCCCCACTGACAGGTAGGAAACTTGTCATTTCTGAACGAGCAAGCCCAAAACATCATCGCAGCAACACAGGAAACGAGCCTCTTTGGGGAAACTCGCTGCTGCTAAGGAAAGGTAAGAGACTGCTTAAGAAGCCACTTGCCTGTAATTCTGCCTATTGTCCCATGGACGTAGTTACCAGCAAAGCCGGCGACGTGGGCGCCCAGGCTGTACCCTATCAGGTGGACATTCTCGAGCTGTAAGAGCGGGTTCTCCTGCAAGGAAAAAAGGATATGAAAATTTGCCCCCCTGTCTTTCAGGGCATCTGGCACCGCTCCTATTGCAGGATTCTAAAGCCCAGTTTTAAGAAGAGATTGGAGGGAGGGGGCAGACAATGGTTTGGATGGCACTTGTGGTGTGGCCCCAATCACAGTTCCCAGCTTCCAACCCCAATTATGATATTATTTGTTTAAGCAGCACCGGGAGCAGCCTTCCCCCAGAGAGCCGCCAGCAGACCTCTGTACTGGCCGTGGACTCAAGTGCCAAGTGTAGCACCGTGGGCCTTTTCCTTCTCCTTTTCCACCACCCTCTTGCCAACCAACGCTAACTTTGAATGCCCAACTCCTGAGTTCACGTTGCTTAGACAGGACTCCTAAATTTGAAATCCACTTCAACATCACTGATCCGACCAGGCGCAAGGGCTGGGCACGGCACCTTAGCTATAAGCCATCACCCCACCGAGCCTTGGGGTTGGGATTACACCAGAGCCTTCCCCACTCGTGAGCGTTGGAGCTGGTGTATACTCCGTTCCCTTGTCCAACAGTCCTCACGGAGCGTTACAACAGAGACCGTTCTGAACTCGCGTTACCTGTAACCAGTCAAGCAGCCTCGCTATGCTTTTTCCAACGATCTGCGTGTTGTTCACAGCATCGGTATAGAGCTGGTGGGCAAGCGAAAGCCAATCCACCACGACCACGTTGGCATCCTTCTCCCTCTCCTGAAGAGCAGATACCAAGCTGCCCAGCCAGGTTTCGAACATGCCGCTCATCTAGAAAGAGACTCAGGTGGTAGTTTCTAGTTCGCAGGACCCGATTACATATTCACAGTTAAGTTACTTGTGTATCATTTACATATTTCTGCTCCAGCTGTATGCTCCTCTGCAAACCCCACGACTTCCCAGCACTGTACTGGTGTAAGCAAAACAGGTTTTGAGAGACTATGGATGTAATTAGCCACCTTGCCTTTTAAGGCAGGCGGCAGAGGCATTCGTTACATGCCATCTTATCGCTCTTTTTCTCAAGAGTTTCAGAAATTCTGATGGATTGCAAAATTATTTTCCAGTCCTGGTACTGCCGTTTGCATAAGCCCTGGTAGAGTTGCTAAGTCCCCTAGTGCCACACGCTCGGCCACATCAAATGCAGAAGAAGAAAGCTTGATAAAGTCTGTCTGCCCTCTCTTTCTTTATCGAGGAGACCACGTAGCAGAAGTCAAGACTGTGGACACACAGCTAAGGTTGCAGAAGGTCTAGACGTGTGTCAAGCCACGTGCCGCCTTCACAGCGGTCAGTTAGTTGGATTTTAGGGAAAACATCAAGGTCCCTTTACCACGCTGACGTTACATAGACGTGAAGCGATCTTGGGCAGTTGTGAATGAGTTGGGTGATTTCACAGAGTTCTTAAGTGCGACCCACATCACTTCACTCCAGATGCAGCTATTAAGAGGCCATAGTGCTCAAAACATGAAAAATTGTCCCAAATCCCACATATTCTAGAAAGACGGAGCATTTACCAGGTAGTTTGCTCTCTCTAAGATTGAAACTATGCATTGCCCAGAGCCGTGCAGCATCCTCCATACTTACAGTCCAGTCGTGAATGATGAAGAAGGTTTTAGCTGTCACGTTGAACTTGCAGTCCTCCAAGCACTTGCGCTGGCCGACGGCGAGCGTGCAACCGTCCTCTTCGGCGTGGGGCGAGGACCGGAGATCGAACTTCACCTGCGGCTTCGGTGCCGGCCCATGCTCCTGCCT
>NW_009209910.1:0-11897 GCF_000690835.1 Fulmarus glacialis
CCGGATCCACCCCCCCACGTCCATCTGCTCATCCCTTATCTGCAGCTGCCAGACAGCCGGCTTCGCTCCCGTCCTCGGCAGCAGAAATGCGGCTGGGAATATGGACAGCCGTCCTGATAGCAAGAGCGAGGACTAGAAGGTACCCGAGAGCGGAGGTCTCCCCGTGCTTTCATGAGTTTTTCCTCCTATTTATGGCCAGGGCATTCCCACACGACAGCAGGGGGAAACCTGGTGTGTCTGTTGCCCATCCATGGGTTGACCTTCCAATGCCAGATGTGCTCCTGGGGTAACGTGTCCAAGCACAGGAAGGTGCTTCTGAAGGTGTCATATGGGAATCCAGACTCCATCCCCTGCAAATAGCCTTCGGTGTGACCCAAGGAGACCCGGACTTGGCTTTTCCCCGGGGATTTGCTTATGGGTGGGCTTACTCTAGCATTTGGGAGCCTGTATAGCCTTACGAACCTGGGTCTAAAATGTCTGAAAATGTGAAGGCACATCGGCAGAATTGTTATTTCAGGGGTCTGAGCCATGGTCACAACCAACTGAAGTTGCTTTGAAGAGCTTTGGCTCTTCTTTCCCGACGGGGGTACAGGCTGTCCCAGGTCATGTACTGATTTGCCCCCGCTTATAAGGAAGGTTGAGATTGGGAATGTTTAAGTGCAAGATCTGAGACAGTTGGGTCTTGGGGTGTCTCATCCCCTCCTCTAAATAGCAATGCTCCCCTGGCTCTCCAAGATTTAACACTCTCATCTTCTTACTGCGGAAAATAAGCTCTTTGCTCAAGAAGCGAGGGCTTTTATCTAGATTAGGGCTGAGAAGACTAAGCAGGGAAGAGGCCTTTGAAATTTGGTCCGGGACTGCTACCATCTGGCACTTGGATGAGCTTTGTCTGTTCTTTGCTGAATCTTTTTGTGGCTTTGGGTTAATTTGTGCTCGTTACGCTGAGGAAAAAACAAAACAAAAAAAATCACTGAGTGTCTGAACTGGTTGTCCCAGGGCAAGAGCTTCTCAGCATCCCGGCTGCTCTTCCCCCTCTGATGGCAGCTGGTAGTAGCAGAAGCTCTGGGTCGTTGAAGAGCTGTGAAGCGATCGCCGTTATCGCTGTGCTGATGACACAAGAGTCCTAAAAACGCCGCTCCGGGCACGGCAGTGTGTTGGCTCTGCAGAGGAGCTCCTGCGGTTGATGGGGTTCGGAGGGTGGCCTCTGCCTTGAGCCTCCGCAGAGGCGTGATGAAGGTCTGGTCCATCGGTGGTTGATTTCTGTGAGCGTCTTTAATGTTAATTTTGCTAAGTGATGGTGGCTATTGTTTTTAATTGCTCTGAGGTTAAGTCCAGTGACTGCACCCAGGAGTTTTCTCACTTTTCCTTCCGATTCTCTCGCCCATCCCGCCGGGGGGAGTGAGCGAGCGGCTGGGTGGGGCTGAGTTGCCGGCCGGGGTTAAACCACGACATGTCTGCGTTCCTCTTGCGCGTGGTGTGGCTGAGATGCTGAGTAATGCCATGAAAGGAGCCCTACAGTAAAGGGAAAGTAGATCCACACTTCTCGACACTGTTTCTAAATTTTCCCCAGATTTTAGGTCTAAATTCTGGGTTGCGGCTCATCTGCACAGCTCGTCTTTTCTTTCTAAAATGTCCTAAACTTTTGATGCTCCCATCTGCGAAGGGGAGAGGGCTGTCCACCTGCATCCTCTTCCTCCAGCCCTGTTTTTCTTTTTCCTTAAGAAAGCCGCAGTTTCTTTCCTTCTGTTTGCCTTCTTCAAAAGGTTTGTGCTGTTATTTCCTTGTCCTACCTCTGCTTGTCATGATGAGAAAAATAATCCTGTTTGTGCTGTTGGGGAAAACAAAAACCCAAAAGAAAAAAAAAAAAAATTGAGAGGAGCAGATTTTGGGTTTCACCTGCAGCGTGAAGGCTGTGAATTGTGCTGCCCCGGCTGTTTCCCTTCCATTCCTGCCCTTCTGCATTCCCCCCCCAAGTTGTTTTGTATTTAACATCTTCCTTTCCTTTTATGAACACATTTTCCATCTGGGCTGGATTATTTAGACATCCCAAGGAATGTTTTAAGCTGCATCTCCCCTCCCCCTCTTCCCAGGAAACAAATATTTTATGCAAAAGACTTCACCAGCCCCTGGTATAGTGCTGGTGAATTAATTGCCTCGCGGTGAACGGGGCCATCGGATACGGACAAGCCCAGGAGCTGGAGCTGAGCGAGCTGGGCACCCAGGTCTGAGCTTCTCTGCCAGGTTGGAAAAGGGAAAATCCTCGATTCTGTCAATTCTTCTGACCCTTTGGGGGTGACCGGAGGAAGAAGGGGAGCGTTCGTCAGCGAGGTTAAAATCTGAGCCGTACCCACTGCTGGGGGGGTCTTGGGCTGGGAATTAGGGCTGCTTACCTGGGGATGTGCTCAGGGACCAGACCGAGGGAGCGTTGGGATTTTAATGCCTGAATAAATCCTTTTGATATAATCTCAAATCAGGCTTGGTTTCGCAAAGCCCTCGGCCGCCCTGCTGCGGCGGGAGGGGATGGAGGGCCGTGACCCCAGCGCTGGGGATCGCTCGGCAAAATCCCCTCTGCGCGGGGCTGGGTTTGCTGCAGGGGAGCGCCCGGCGAGTACGTCGCGCTGGAGCAGTCAGCCTGACTCACGTTACTGTGTTTTGCCGAAATGACCCCAAAACGTTTGATTATTTCAATGAAATGAAACTGAATCTTGCTGCTGATGCGTCGCATGATGCAAGTTATTTTTTTTTTATTGCCTATTTTATCCCGTGGACAAGGCTTCCCAGCAAGATCTACCCCTGGACTGGCAGGTACCTTGTTAGGTCAGCTCGGAAAGAGGGATCGTGCCGGGTTCATCCCCGGAGCCCAGCCGGGCCGGGGACCCTCCCCGAGGGGAGGATGAAGGCAGGAGGAGATGCGTTATTAAAGAGAAATGCAGGGTAACGTTGATGCCGGCTGCCTTCCTTCCCGTCACTTTGTCACAGTAAACCGATAAGAAAATTAGTGTTTCCGAAATCAGAAAGTTTTCCTTGCGCCAGTGAATGAAAACTTTGATTTATAATTATTATTTTTGAAATGTCAACTTTTTACTCCAGGTTGGAAAGAAACCCGTGGTTTAAGGCTCTCTGTGGCCAGGAATTCTTGGATTTAGGTCAGTTTTGCCCCACGCTTGAGAGATTTGAACTGCAAACACAAAAGACTTGACTTATTCCCTCTCAAAAGAAGGGCCTTTTTGGTTTTACAAATAGAGAAGGTGCCCGAGCTGGATCATAGCATCACTCTGGGCTTTGGGAAGGTCCAGATCTTGGTGCAGGCTGTGCTGGGGGTCTTACTCCTGCTTGGAGAAACATGCCATGCCACTCGTTCTCTCTCAATAGAATAAAATTCTTTTCAACTTTAAGTTAAAATGAGGCGGGGAAAGCTTCATTTTGCAATTAAACTAAAGCTAGGGTGGTTGTGCTGCGCAGGATGGAGTTTGCTTCTCATAACTGAGAGTTTAAGCCTAAATTTTCTGCTCTTTTGAATGCCTTGAAAGCAGTTCCTTCGTCCCAGATAAAGCCCCTGAGGACAGCACAGCTCACCGAGGACACATCCAGTCAACGGACATATGCAATCCAAAAGGGAGATGAAATTATGAGGATTTATTTCTTGCTCTCCCCCTCCCATCTGCACTTATTTTCCTTTCAGGTTCTGTTGAGCAGCAGGTAACTGAGCCTAGATTTTTTTCATTTATTAATTATTTTAATCCTGGAGAGCTGCAAATTTCAGGCCTGCTTGCAATGCAACCCTCAGGTGCTGAGGCTGACGGCAAACCCAGGCTGTAAACTTGCTTTTCCCTCACCCTTAGCAGCAAACGTGCCCAACCCCGGCACCGGCCAAAACGAAAAGACTCCTCACAAAAGGGTTTAAGCAGCTTTGCACAAATAGGATTTGCACCAGTTTGTTTCTGATAAACAGCCCCCGAGTTCAGCTCCTCCTCCTCAGCCTGGATAGCTCGGGTGGATGAAGATTATTTTGTTCCTCCTCTAAACAAAAGGCACCGTGGGCTGGGCTGGCAGTTCATTGTGCACATTTGTAAAGGTAACCTGGCATCGCTCTTCCCCTGCGTCTGGCGCCGAGATTTGATGAGGCTGAGGCTGCCAAATAGCAGCAACTCGCCCTCCGGCGCTGAACTCCGCGTCCTGGAGCAGCAGATGATGCGGGCGGGGAGCAGGAGGGCCGGGACGGAGGAGCTCGGGGGCACGCGTGGCTGGGACGGTGGTGCTCCTGACGGGAGAAACCTTGCGCCTTTGGAAGCCACCCGTTCGAATGGGGAATGAGCAGTAATGGCTGGAAAGGCAGTGCCCGCGGTGTGAAATGGGGCAGCGAGCTTGGTTTGTGTCCTGGTGGCCCCACGTTGTCCCCAGAAGCCACCTCAGCCTGGTGCTCGCAGCAGCACGTCCATCGCCCCGGGCCAGCTCCGCCAAACAGGCGTTCATCCCGAGCAGAAATTAGAGAGCAAATAACCAGGGTGCTTAATCCAGAGACACCAGCACGTGCAAAATGGACTTAATAAATTCCCATAACGACGGATGACCCCTCTTCCCAAGGCCAAACGCGGTCAGAGTTGGGCTGTGGCGGGGACAGATGGGGTCGGCCCCTCCAAAACATTTGTCTTCACGTCCCGGCTGGATGCTGGGAAGCATTTGGAAAGCATCAGGAGCGTGAGTCAAACTGACTCGTGGCTCTTGGCTCCGACCGGGAGCTTCTCCCTCGTCGCAGAAGTGGTGCGGAGCGGCCGGCTCCCCGGGAGGGCTGGGTGCGATCCCGGCAAAGCGCGGCGCCGGTCCTGGTGGGGTTTCCCTCCTCCCGGCGATTCTCCTGTCCTGCCGGGCAGCGACCAGCCCTTTGGTGTAGGCTGCATGCAACAGCCCTTCGCAGCCTCCATCGCTGCTGACGCACCGACGGGTGATGGATTAACCCCCCCAGCACCGCTGGGTGTTTGCATCCCGTTAGGGGTCGGGTACCGGAGCCCGGGAGGGGATGCGACTCCGGGGCACGAAGCTGTCTTGAGGAAAAATTCAAGAACACCCTTGCAGAGTTTTGACTCCCAAATCCATCTTTGAATTGGCCGCTTCCCTGCGGCAACTCTAACAGCACGAAAGGATAATTCTCCATAAAAATGCTCATTGATCTTTTTTTACTGCTAAGGCATCTCAAGGCAATGATTAAGTGCAGAAAACTGTCCAAGGCTTTTTAATCCCACTGGAGGGAAAGCAGAGGTAGTTTTCAAGATGACTGCAGAAAAATATTTGGCAGCTTTAACCTCTTGCTAAACAACTTTTGGACAGTGTGTAAACAGTCTTCTGGTTTTATAAACACGGCATCCAGATTGTTGAGTGGAAAAAAAGCTGAAGCCATCACGTGAAGGGAAGATGTATTGCTTCCGGCAGCTTAAGTATTTTTGTATTCTCTCAGGGTTAAGGGTTTGAGTTTGGACATATTTCACATGGGAAACCTGGGAGGAGAGGGAGGTGGCACTGGAGGGGGAAAGCACCTGAATCTGGAAAAATAGGAGATTACAGAAGCGTCTCTTGACAGCAGTCCCCATGCAGATTTGGTACCTGAGCGTGGGGGGGAGGCAGGTTGTCCCCGCTCCCCTCTGCTCTGGAGGGATCAGTTTTGGTGCAGAGGGGTCCATCCTCCCAGCACCCATGGGTGTCACGCAGGCAAGCACCTCTACAGGCCATCCCTTTTTATTGAGGAAATGCTTCTGACATCTAACAAATATTTTTCTACTCTTCTGATTGGGCTAAATGATTAAAACACCAGTGGCAAAAAAACCCCGGCACCTTAAATCCCCCCCCAAAACCTAAACCAACAAAACCCCCAACGACCCCCCCGTGCATCCTCTGGGAGGTGAATATAGCCTCGGCTGGATTTTTTTGGTTTAATGTTAAAAGCCCCATGGGCGAGCGCCGGAGGGACCTTCTCTCGTGCCTCCCCAGGGCGGAGGAGGAGAGGCAGCGGCTGCTGGTGGGACAACGGGGTGACGGCACGTTTTGGTGGCCCCCCAGTGAGCCCGGCTTTGCGAGGGGAGTGGGGCGTCTGGAAGTGGAATGGTTTGGCCAAGGGTGTTGCATGAAAAATCCCAATTCCCTTCTGTCGCAGCAGAATTGCTTGGAAGGGGTCTAGGGTTTGATTTGGGTGCTAATTCTTTTCTTCAAAACCACTTGTGTAGGTACAGTTATTCTAGTGTAATAAAAGGGATACGGCGTAGCGAATTAATAATTAAGAAGAAAGCTTGCCACGTCGCGGTTTGGGGATTTTGGCAGCGCTGTGCTCTTGCCTGTAGGAACGTTTTTCGCCCTGGTACCCAGGCTTGATGAACGCGTCTCTCCTTTCCGCGTCTCTGGCCCTTCTCTCACCGTCTCCCCTGGGCTGTGCTGAAAAGAGATGCCAGAGCTCAGGACAGGTTTCAAGCGGCAAGGAGGAGCAGGAGGAAGGTGCTTCCCTCTATATCGCGCCGATATTTCTCTGGCTACTCAGGTTGTGTTCTCCTTTGCTTTGGGGGATGAAGACGGGGGTGTTTTTTTTAATCCTTTTCACTTGCCTTTTCTAGCTTAGGCCAAATGTGGAGAATTAATTCAAAGGTGAATATGGGAAGACTTCATCCATTGCCTGGAGGAAGCGTAAGTGCTTCTACGTGAGATTCTTTCATTTCTCCTTAAAAACATCTCTCCGTACATGTAATGTTTCTCATCATATTGCCCCGTTTATCCTGGAGTTTAGTTCATCTGCAATTACATCTTGCAGCATTTCACAAGGCCCTTCAACCCTGTCTCACCACTGTGTCTTGTCAAAGCCAAATTGAATCAAGCTTAGGATATGGATAGCCTTTTGTTCTTTTAAAATCATATTTTTCAATTTGGCCTTCTTCCCCAGAGATTGTCTGTTGAGACTGCTCTCCTCTTGCTGGATTTGGTGGTGTCTTACAATACGGCTGGGTTTTTTTGTTTGTTTTTTTTTTAAGTAAGGGACAAAAATCACATTAATGCTAGGATTCCTTTAAATGCCATCTTGAAGGTAATATTTCTTATAGCCAGCTTAGTCCTTTCCACACAGTGAGTAGCACTAAC
This sequence comes from Fulmarus glacialis, assembly GCF_000690835.1. Lineage (NCBI taxonomy): Eukaryota > Metazoa > Chordata > Aves > Procellariiformes > Procellariidae > Fulmarus > Fulmarus glacialis. Next base: position 7,114 of record NW_009209910.1, read on the forward strand.
CTGAATCTGATGCTGACATTTAAAATTAATCCTAATCATTCCATCCCTATCAAGAAAAATGAGCAAGTCCTGCGCTGCCAAAGCAAGAGAGTTTGATGTGAGAAGCAGAGCTTGGTCCCAACTCGGTCTCTGGTTTCAACGCCCTGAACGTTTGGGAAAGGGACAGATGTAGATGAGATGGTTGGTGCTCCGAGTGCTTCCAATTGCCGTGACTTTGTTCAGTCCTGCCAAGATCTGGGTTGTGGAAAAGATTTTTTGGGGTGATGAACTGGTTAAATGCTGGGGGTGTGCCCTGACAAGCAACATGAACAACTGTCCTTGCATTTGGGGGCGTTTCTTCTCTGTTTCTTAGAGAAACAGTAACTGTGGGGTTTAGACCAAGAGCTGAGCTGCCAAGAGACCCCCCCAAGACCCGTCAGGTGAGGAAGAAGTCATAAACTCCAAGGTTTCGTGTGGGTGGGTGTCTCAGGTGGGGTGTGAGAGCTCTCGAATACAGAAGTGATGGTGGGGATGTCTTGCAAAACACCCATTTATGCAGGTCTACAAGCGTTTTGAGTAATATCCCTCTTTTGAATATCCCATGTTTGACTGTACTTTGGTCCAGAGTGGATTTTCCAGTTTAGGATGGGAATTCTGGTCAAAACCTGGGATCAGAAAGGGGTTTTCTACCTTAGACAAGCTGCAAAATTAATCTCCCCCATCTAAGCCTGTGAGTACGTGGATACAGGGGTTAGTTGCAGGACTTCAAAAAGCACATTGCAAAGGACAACACAAGTAGGCTGGCAAGAGAGAAGTGTAACTAGATTGCGATCTTCCAGAAAAACCAGTCAGTCCTTCCTGGAAGCGGGAAGTTAGTTTTATCTGTGATTAATCTGAAACCAAATGTTTATGTGTACCCAGGTGCAAAGCGGTTTGGTGGTGGGTACCCACACCTGGGATGTCAGCGAGCTGAGGCTGCGTTTCTCTGTTTTCAGGTGTTTGATGTTGGATCTCCTGCACGCCAGTTTATTCCATCAGGTTATTGACTCGTGGTATGGACGTTCCCTGGCTTCTGCATAATGCATTGAAAAGCTTTAGTTTCATTTTGATGTGGAAGTGAGAATGTTCTTAAATCTGAGTTTTGCGAGAGAGGAGAAACGGTTTTCTTCCACGGTCTCATGACCTGAAGTTATTTCCTTTTAAAGCAGTGGACTTTTCTAACACACCCTTAATATTAGATATTATAAGGAGTATGAACAGAGGGAGGGGGGAAAAAAAGCAAACTCCCTTAGACAAACATCTACTAATTTGCAGTTTGCACACATCTGCACTAAGGAAAAAATGCATGTTGGCTGTGGATCCGCTAATGAGTTTAGCAGAATATTTCATCAGTCGGAGAGCTGCAGAGCGAGCTCCAGCCCGGGAGAGCTGCGGGGCAGACCTGGTTCCCAGCACACAAGTGCTGGGCTCAGGTTTTTTGGTGCTGGGTTTTTTGAGTGTGTATGGAAAATTGCGTGTGTGCGTGAAAGCTGAGGTTGGGTCTGTAGCCGGATGAGACCCTTTTGCGGGTGTAGAAGTGAGTAACAGCTCGGGATGGAGCGTTACTGGGATCTGCGTGTCTTGTACCATCGAGCCACCAGTACTGAGCCTGGAGGTTACTCTTGTGCTGCCCTGAGTGGCCACGGTGCCTTTGCAGCCGCTCGGAGGGAGCATAAACCCAACCGGCAGCACTTGGGTTTGCTTTGCATTGGTGTAACAAGAGTACACGCTGCGCTCTTTTTTTTTTTTTTTTTTTTTGCTGGCTTTGTCCTGTGTGCTATAAATAAGCCTGATCAGGAGCAGCAGATAAACTCTCTGCCCTGCTGACAGTAGTGTCATAAGTGCAAAGGTTGGGGTTTATTTATTTATTCGGGGCCGTGGTTGCTGTGCAAAACTCTCTCCTCGGCTGGGATGCGGCTCTGCCCGGCTGGGCTCCCTGCGGGCTGAGCTCCCCTCTCCCCCGGGGCAGCCGGTGGTGATGGGAGAGGGTTTGTAGCTCCCATTCCATTGGGATCCCCAGGGGATGGGTATGATGGTCCCCCACGAAATGGCCCACGGGATGGACCTGAAGAGGTGGAGAGATGTCCAGTCAATCCCTGCAGCCTGTGCCGATAAAGCTGCCCCATCTAATGGGGTCTTGGCACAAACAGCCTTTTTTAAAGTGGGAAAAAAATCAGTGATGGGCTGGATTTGGCTCTCCATGTGCCTCTAGAGACAAGGTTCTTAGCCTGATAGAGTCTTAGAAGATCAAATCCTGAACTATCAAAAGTAGTAAGTTTTCTCCCTGTGCCCTGCAGTGGCTTCTCTCTTCAGACGAGGCTGTATATCCCAATTTTGCACGGATGGCCAGTTCTCACTGGTGCTTCTTGGTGTGACAAGGATGCTGCAAGCTGGCCTTGTGCTGTCTCCCGTGGCCGCTGGGTCTCAGGCGAGCTCTGGGGCACGCTGCCGGGTGGGCTCGCTCAGCCGACCTGGTGTGAGCATCCTCCTCCCAGCCCAGCCGGGTTGGTCATGTCCAAATCTTTTTTCCTGCAGGACAAACATCTGCATTGCAAACCACTACCAGAGCCAGTATGGACCAGCACAAAGATTGTAATGGGCACAGGACCCACGCTCCTTGCTCCCTGGCAGAGATGAGGCTTCATGGGACCTTTGGGGTCTCAGAAGTCGACTGGACAGGCTGCAGGTAACTGGTCTCTTGGGCTGGTAGCGTAAGAATTTGGCTCTTGGCATAAGGGAGGTGCGCGCTTTTCTCTTCATCCTGGGTGAGATGCTCTGTTCGTACGGCAATGTCTTCTTGGAAGAGACCCCGTGGCCACAAATTCTGCAGGAGCCGAGGGGAGCGGAGGTTCCCAGCTCTAGCAGGGGTTTCTCTTTTTGCTTCTTTTCCATTATTTTATATTTTTGTTGGAGAGGTGAACCGACTTGATCTCGCTGGCTTTTTGCTGTACAACAGACTTACAGATGTATGTAAAGAACAGGCTCCAAGGTGAAACTTGGGGACGGGCAGAGGATTTTAGGGCTGGGAGCACCTTGTCTGCCAGCTCCTGTTAGGCAGCGAGGCTGTGTGTATGGGCAGGACTGAGCCCGCAGTTGCTGTTCAGGAAAGTACTGATGATGCTCAGTCAATTCAGGTGGGAAAACTGCCTTATGCAGAATGAATGCGCGAGGTGACCGGTCCCGTTCCCACTGACTTTGGGGCACAGTGTCTGGCTCCAGGTCTGAAACGATGCTCCTTCAATTGGATTTTCAGACATGGGTCCCACACAGCGTCTTGCAGGGTCACAACAGCGTTTGATTGTTTAATGTTGTTATGTGTTATCACCCTGCTAATAGCATGAAGAGGACTGACCCTTTTAAAGGGAGGAGGCTAGATCTAGGATGGAGTCTGCAGGAGAAAATGCTGCTGGGGGAGGTCAGACATTAACGGTTGGACTTGATGATCTTAGAGGTCTTTTCCAACCTTAATGATTCTATGATTGCTTTCCACTGCCTCGCTCTGACTTCTCTGGAGAGATTTACTGCCAGGTGAGGCCTCTGGTTAACACAAACTTGTGGTTTTTGCAAACGATGTGGCTGTGTGTTTCCTCATGTGACTTAACTTGAACCAGTGAAATGTAGTTTTTAGCTCACAGCAGCAGTATGATACGTGTTGGGGGGAGACACTGGTGTTTGGTCTGGTTTTGGATTCCGTGCAGCATGGCTCTGTAAACCAGAGCCAAACCCTACTGAAGTCAGTGGGGCTCTGCACCGTTCTCATGGTCCATGTATAAAAATGCATTACAGTGGTTGGTCTTTGGAGTTTTAGGAACAACTACGCGGGCCTCCAGCCATTTGGCTGTCAAGGAGAGCAGTCTTTTATTCGTTGACGTAACACAATATTTGTGTGTTCGTGGATGTGCAGTTGACAGCATGCAGAGGAGGCAAAAAGTTCTCATGTGTTGCTTTAGGCTTATTTCTAACACAGTTGCAAAATGCCCCCATAGCATGTTCCTACTGCAGGAGGAGATGGTTCCCCAGCCCGGGCACTGCACAGTGCAATGGCTGCGCTGGGTCTTCTCCTGCTCTGGTCAAGCAGAGCTGGGGTGGATGGAGAGTTTGCTGCACGTTTGTGTTGGAAAACAGCCCCTGGCATTGGGAGAGGGTCTGAGGCTACTGCTGGGGCCTTGTCAGTCCAAAGCTTATTCCTCCCAGGCATTTCTAGAGCAATCTGTCTCCTGCAGCAGGTGAGCAGTCCCTGTGTGAAAGAGAGTTATTCATCATAATCTTTACCCAAGAGCTTCAATCCGTGCCCTAAGCCCTGCCAGCGGAGTGCCTGGAAGATAAGGAGTGATTGAATATTGGATGGGGAGCTGCTGGAAGGAGCAGCGTGGGCAAGGGGCGGTTGCAAGCGCTGGATGAGGTGGGGGCCTTGGCTGGGGCAGGGGATGCAGGGCACAAGCGGTGACTTCCAGATGGGCACTGGAGCAGCTGCTGATGGGGGTGAAGGTGAGGGAGGAGGCCAGGAGGTGCAGGAGCAGCCACGGTTTGGTGTGGCACCGCAGCCAGACGGGGAGCTGGGAGTCCCGCAGGGGGTCCCTGCCTGGTGCTTTACCCCGGGGATGGGCTCAGCGGAGTACCCGAGGGGACAGACAGGGCTGCGTGCGGGGGCCACCCCAGGTCAGAGCACATCCCTCCAAGTCCTTGTAGGGCCCTCGGGGTGAGAATACAGCGGGAAACCCCTCCGTGCTCCTCCCCGGCAACCACCAGCGGGGATGCCCCACGCT
>NW_009209911.1:0-7628 GCF_000690835.1 Fulmarus glacialis
ACCTTAATGATTCCATGATTCTATGAAAGGAAACAGGACAAAGCTCCAGTTCCAACAGTTACAATGGCAGAAATCAGATACACAAGAGGGAAAATAGAATCTGGGCTTGTCAACCAAGCTTGCATCTACACAATCACAGCTTTTTAAACCAATTTGTCACATACTTCCGTTCTAAAGTTGTTTAAAAGATGAACCAGATAATTGAGATCATCAGAAAAAAAATCAATAATGATTTACTTTTTACAAGCATAAAACAATTATAGGTTTAAAAGAAAAAAGGCCCATTGAAACTAAAAGAATGACCAACGCAAGAGACGTCTTCTCTGAAACACTACAAAAGTGTAACAGCTACAGAAAATACTATTTTTTTGCAGCACAGAAAACGGATCAAGATAAAATTGAGAAAGAGAAAGTGGAAGATATGCTATATTTTTCTCATCTCACAGTGTACTTTCTTTATATAGCATTAATAGGTATACAGTTTCCTTCCCACCCTCCCTGAAAACTCCTCAGAGTATATTCAAATTCTTCATCTGGAAAATAAAGGTCCACCCAGTTACAATAATTGCCTCAGATTTTTGAGGATTTCAGGCAATTAAAAAAAATTGGATTAGTGAGATTTCGAATCTTAGAACAGTTTGGGTTGGAAGGGACCTTCAAAGATCATCTAGTCCAACCCCACTCCCATGGGCAGGGACATCTTTCACTACACCAGCTTGCTCAAAGTCCCATCCAACCTGACCTTGAACACTTCCAGGGAGGGGGTATCCATGACTTCTCTGGGAAACCAGTTCCAGTCATTGTAAAACAACAACTTCCTTATACCCAGTCTAGATCTGCGCTCTTTCAGTTTAAAACCGTTGCCCCTTGTCCTGTCACTACAGGCCCTGGTAAAAAGTCTTCCTCTGTTTTTCTTATAAGCCCCCTTTACATATTGAAAGGCCGTAATCAGGTCTCCCTGGAATCTTCTCTTCTCCAGGCTGAACAACCCCAACTCTCTCAGCCTTCCTTCACAGGAGTTCACCTTCACAGGTGTTCCAGCCCTCTGATCATTTTTGTGGCCCTCCTCCAGACCTGCTCTACCAGGTCCATGTCTGTCTTGTAGTGGGGACCCCAGAGCTGGATCCAGGTGGGGCTGACAAGAGCTGAGTCGAGGGGGAGAATCGGCTCCCTCAGCCTGCTGGCCACGCTTCTTTTGATGCGGCCCATAATACAACTGGCTTTCTGGGCTGAAAGTGCACATTGCCGGCTCATGTCTAATTTTTCGTCCACCAGGATCCCCAAGTCCTTCTCTGCAGGGCTGATCTCAATCCATTCATTCCCCATTGTGTACTGATCCTGGGGATTGTCCTGACCCAGGTGCAGGACCTTGCACTTGGCCTTTTTGAACTTCACGAGGCTTATGTTGGCCCACTCCTCAAGCCTGTCAAGGTCTCTCTGGATGACATCCCTTCCCTCTAGCAAAGTGAATCAACTGCATCGCTCAGCTTGGTGTCACCTGCAAGCTTGCTGAGGGTACACTCAATCCCACTGTCTATGTCACCCATGAAGACAGTAAATAGTATTGGTCCCAGTACGGACACTGCTTGTTACTGGTTTCCACTTGGACACTGAGCCATACTATAAGGCTTTGGACGTGGCCATCCAGCCAATTCCTTATCCATCTAACAGTACATCCAACAAACCTGTCTTTCTACAATTTAGAACAAGAATGTTCTGGGGGACCGTATCAAAGGCCTTACAGAAGCTCTTCCCTTGCCTACTGATGCAGTCACTCCATCGTAGAAGGCCACCAGACTAGTCAGGCACGATTTGCCCTTGGTGAAGCCATGAACCATGTGGCTGTCTCTAATCACCTCCCTGTCATCCATACCTTTCAACATGCCTTCCAGAAGAATATGCTCCATGATCTTACTGGGCATTGAGGTGAGGCTGACTGGTCAGTAGTTCACAGGGTCCTCCTTTTTACCCTTCTTAAAAGCTGTTATGCTTCCCTTTTGCCAGTCACTGGGGTCTTCACCTGACTGCCACGATTTTTCAAATATGATGGATAGTGGCTTGGCAACTACATCAGCCAATTCCCTCAGGACCCTGGGATACATCTCATCAGGTCCCATGGACATGTGTGTTCAGGTTCCTCAGGTGGTCTCAAACCTGATCTTCACTTAGAGTGGGAGGGATGTTGTACCTGCCTTGAGATTCAGGAACTTGAGAGATGTGGGGAGAGATTACCATTGAAAATTGAGGCAAAAAACTTTAACTTTTTAAAACTAAATTAATTTCATTTACTTTAACTGAAAGCAACACGGTAGGAAAAGGGAAGAACTCTTCTTTTTCTGCTGATAATTCATTATCACAGAATCATTAAGGTTGGAAAAGACCTCTAAGATCATCAAGTCCAACTGTCAACCCCAACCATGCCCACTAAACCATGTCCCTAAGCACCTCATCTACACGTCTTTTAAATACTTCCAGGGATGGTGACTCCACCACTTCCCTGGGCAGCCTGTTCCAAGGCTTGACCACTCTTTCAGTGAAGAAATCTTTCCTAATGTCCAATCTAAATATCCCTTGCCACAATTTGAGGCCATTTCCTCTCGTCCTATCGCTGGTTACTTGGGAGAAGAGACCAACCTCCACCTCGCTACAACCTCCTTTCAGGTAGTTGTAGAGCGCGATGAGGTCTCCCCTCAGCCTCCTCTTCTCCAGGCTAAACAGTCCCAGTTCCTCATCAGACTTGTTCTCCAGGCCCTTCACCAGCTTCATTGCCCTTCTCTGGACACGCTCCAGCACCTCAATGTCCTTCTTGGAGTGAGGGGCCCAAAACTGAACACAGGATTCGAGGTGCGGCCTCACCAGGGCCGAGTACAGGGTGACAATCACTCCCCTACTTCTGCTGGCCACACTAGTTCTGATACAGGCCAGGATGCCGTTGGCCTTCTTGGCCACCTGGGCACACTGCCGGCTCATGATCAATTTTCTAACTTGATATATAATCTCTTAAACATACGCAGTTTAGTCTCCACAGCAAGGGTGTAAACCCTATCTAGAAAATTATACAATTTGGTTTTGACTGGCAGAATGATGCAAAGAGATACACATTTACTATTGGACTGTTGTGTGGCCTGCCCAACTGAGTTCTCAATACAGACAATTTTTCTCTTAAAAGAAACAGCATTGCAATATAAAATTGGTATAGGTAGTTGCACAACAGCCAAAGTAACAAATTGCCCGTTTAAGTAAAACACCCTATTTTTCCCTCACATCGCAAAATTCCAAAGCCAGTTAAAACAAAAGAACTGTACTTCTATTTTTCTTGGGGGTGGAAGAGGTGAATACAACAAATGGACAACGTAGCAATAAATTTTACTTCATTGATTTATACTATGTTTAAAAAGCAAAACTCGCTAGTATTCTATCAGAAAACTGTGCTAAGTAGAAATAAGAGGAAAAAACCACCAAGCCATGTTTGGCCACTTCTTCTGAGGTACTTGCACTGTTGATTTTGGACCAACACCATCAGTTGTCTATTTACAATATTCCTCATAACTTTATATTTTGGTGCTGACAGAAAAAAAAAAAATTCCTCAGTGCACTGAACTGCAAAGGTGTAAAAGGCATGCAACTAATTTGCCATTTTTAAATCATTCTGATACTTAGGAAGGTCTAATGTACTTTTGCAAGTGCAAGGAAAGCAGCAAAAAAAAAAAATTCAGCTCTATTTTTTATTTTGAGTAATGTTCTTATGTGTGCAGCCTGTGGTTCCAATGAAGTAGCAAAGTTTACATACTTTTTGAAACAATGCATGCTGACTTTTGTATGTCTCTTCTTAAATTTGGTATCTGCAGCTGTACTTGATATATCTTAAATACCTGCATAAACATATAAGAGGGATAATTTTAGAGGTACCATCTTCTTTACAGCTGGAATACCTCATATTTTAAGCCTTTTTTTCTTTTAGCTTAAATCATCATATTATTACAGAAAACTAAGTCCTAAACAATTCCAAATAAGTGCATTGATCACCTTCATAGTTTATGCTTCTTTATAATGACATTTTATACCACTCTGAATGGATACTTAGCACCACCATGTTTATCTGTCAGACAGTATACTATTTACTGCAGGAATCTATTTGAATTTTTCTCTAACCAGCTTCTCTGAAAGCAGTGGGAGAGCATTCTCCTCAAACAGGATGCTCCCATACAATGCTGGCCGCTAGCAACACAGAGAAGCTGCTGCCCTAGGCAAAAATTAACTGATTTTTATAGTACTGGCTTGTGACAAAATGACATGACAGGAGTCAAATAAAACAATAAGTTTGTTTTCATTTGCAGAAGAACGTCTATGTGGCAAGAACATACTAAAATTACAGATGTAGATTACAGAATACGCTGCCATACTGCATCAAAAGGACCAACCAAATCTTCTGAAACATACACACTACAACGCCTTGGCCAGAGCTACTTTTTTTCAAAATTATCCAATATACCTTGAGGTGAAAAAAAGCCCTATAATGCTATTCACCTGTTTAGCAGTAACTACATAATCACCTTACAAAACTACAGTTTTTGTATTCATAACCTAAATTCCACTGCAAAACCACAGACCGTATTTCTTAACACAAAGCTACAAAAAATGCCAGCTTTAAATACAATTACATTTAAGGAACAGGAAGCATATACATGGTTCAAGAAAGAAAAGAAAGAAACTTGCTTTGGAAAGGCAATCATACAGAGTGCAGGCAGACAAGCTTCCATAAGTGAAAACCAAAACCCATCAAATTTTAGAGCTGTGTAATTTCCTTTTGGAGTTGAAGTTTCTGGAAGAGGGACAAACCCTGCATGGGGTGTTGGCGTTGTAGTGCATACCCCAGGTGACCAACATGTACCTAGCAAGCTCTACATGCCAAGTGGTAATTCATCTGCAATGATGTTGAGATCTCACTCAAGAAGACACTTCAAGGTCTTCACTGCCACAAGATACAGATGAGACAAGTTATACTAACCCTGAAAACAACATACTCTTTTCATTAGAAAGCTGAGTACCTCTGACAGGCTTGTGGCTCCCTGGTAAGTAAAAACAATTGCCAATACACTATGCTGGGCTATTAACAGCAAATATTTGAAAACAGGTAAGTAATAGGAATGCAATTTGTACGACTGACCATGAAGACTGTCATTCTCCTGGTGCAGGCTTCGCATAATAGAAGAAGGTTTAGAGGCAATTCCGTGCTTTCTATCCGCATCCCATGCAGACAGAAAGCAACCATGTTGCAGAGATCCAATGTTTTCATTTTTGTTAAGGAGGAGCTTTTATCCTTCAGTAACATGGATGAGAATGAGGAGTTTACAGTCACAATGTTGAAAAACAAAAATTACTCTCTTCCTGCCCTGTTCTGATTTTAAAACCTCTGACAAAACACAGTAACTTAAAACTTTAAACAAACGGTAGTCCGATTGGCTAACTGAAGGTTTTCTGGTGACAGCTATGCAAGAATCAGCAGCAACGGCACAAGCAGTGAAGACAACTCACAAACTATTTTTGAATGGTACACGCCTGGCTAGTCAGACCAGGATCTGGTCTGGGACATCTGAGAGAGATGATGCACCTCTTGCAGCTTCTTGGCTTCTACCAGTTCTCAATGGTTGCTGTGGTAGAAGACAGAGCTAGGATGGGTTGTTATTTCAAGTTGTAGTAACACTAGGATATGCTAAGTTGCTTCAATTGCCAAATGCCACTGTCTGTGAAATATTAAGAGGGTAACTGTAAGCTGAACTTTGAAATGTTTTCCTTATCACAAAAATGTTGCCTGTTTAACAATTCAGTTGAGCATCTTCCAGTAGTTCGAGTTGATGATCTAAGAAAGCGTAGCCTACATTTGAGAGGAATACTTTTACCTTGCATTTACTATTTCTTATTCAACTGGAACATACAGTGCAGAGGCACACAACTCCCATTGCTGATGAAAGTTCAAACGGTGCTAAAGAAAAGGCAATTACATTTTGGACATTTTTATGATACAAATGTGCAATGAAGAAGAGGATAAACAAAATTAAGTTCATTTATACCTTCTTCACATTAACCTCCTGCACTGTTCTATGCAGAGTTCTACATGTTTCCACTTGCTGTAATTCAGAGCTAGATCAAGCAACTGACTACTTAAAAACATAATGAATACTGTATTTTTCCAACATAAATATCATACTGTAGTGACCCAATATTTAAATTCTCTACCAGAATCTATTGAGAAAAATCCTGTACTTTTAACTAACCATACTAGATCAACCTTAACATTTTGCATAAAAATAAAGTTTACTCACGCACACAACTGCATTTGCATGCTTTCAGTATCTCAGTATCTTCCAAAATAGAAGACAAAAGATAAAAAATTGGACACGGTAAAGAGAATCACAGATTACAGGATGTGAAATGACACAGCTACAATTATTGGCTGATCACACTTACTCTGCATTCAACAGCAGTAGACCATTAAAGCCCTTAATACTTTTATGTCTGCATTGTTCACCAGTCTGGTAAAACAGTTTAGTGCTGCTCTAGCTGATGAGGGATCAAAATTTAAGCAATTCATAGAAAGCTTACTCTTAGTCAATGGTAGAAAGGAAGAGTGCCACTTGAGGTATTCACTGACTACATTTGAGCAGCATCCTCTTTGGAAACCGTTTGTTACAATGCTAGGTTGTTTTAAATTGGTGCTGAAGCTAAGTATACTGTTCTGCCAGCTGGTGATTAGAGTTCAGTTGCTGCTGAGTAAATAGGCTGGTAATCTAAACACAAAAGTGCTACAAAAGGTATAAATACTCCAGTATATTTCAGGGGTACCCACAGTTCTAGGCAGACTCTTTTTCAAGGCGAGTTTCTCCTCAGAAGCCTAACAGTACATGCCAGAAAGAAAAATTAATTTCTAGACCTTTAGACGAATAAAGGAGTACACAGAATTTTGATTAAGGAAATGAGTTAGTCGCTTCATCTGAGACATGAGTGGCATATGTTTTGTCCTAGAATAAGAGCCTTGGGAAGTGGACTTCTCAGACTTGATTCACCAAAACTGAAAAAGCTTGTAAACAGCAGAAACAGTAAACTTCAAAGTTCTGGGATTAAATAGGGAAGAATGACCTATGCAATTGAACACAATATTAAGAGAGTTGGAAAAAAACCAGTTCTTCCAGTCATTCAGAAAATGTTGACAAAGATTTTTGTTTCACTCACGCAAAGCTTGGAAGTCCACTCAATAAAAAGTACCGCCTTCATTTCAGAACTGATACACATTTACCCACCTAATTGATCGCTAGATACATGCAAATCAGAATTTCAGAGTGAGACTGTTCAATGTTTGTGCCTAATTACTGCAAGTGCATTTAGTAAGTCTTTTTTTTCAGGTATCTTGTTGAAGCGACATGTCTACACAGTCAGATTACAGAGTACTTGATATAAAGCACTGAACTGGTAAAGAAATCTCTTAAACTTAGTATCAAAATACTGTCATTCTAGTGAAGATGTTTTTAAACATGCAATAATAAACTCTTTGCTGTACGGAGAATGCATTCTTTCCTCCACATCCATCTGAAAAACTTCGGGTGTTGCCTTCCCGCTCCCCTCCCCCCCCC
>NW_009209911.1:7659-13810 GCF_000690835.1 Fulmarus glacialis
CAACCCTATAAAAAACATCTCAAGAACTATGTAAAGAATTTTGTACTTAAACAATAAAGAAGAGAAAAAAGTAAAGTGCAGTGCACACTTTCTAAGAATATGATATGGTTTGATACAGTTATACAAAAGGAAAAGGTTTTGCTGAAGTGTTGAACAAAAGTGAACACGTCTAGGAAAACACTGAGGAAAACCCAAGAGATTTATGAGTATTCATCGGAAAGCATATCCAATCATTCTTACTCTATTGTCACGTATTTACAAAAGAAAAGGTGAAAAGTTGTCCATCTTTAGGTGTGAAAAACAACTAGAACAAAGAAACTAAAAAACACCTGCACTGCTGCAAGTGCTTCTCTCTTAGCAAAGAAATTAAAAACACCATATTCATGTTACTTTTGAAAACTGATTCGATGGGTAGTTTTTCCTGTGAGACCTTTTCTCTCAGCCCAATCACTGAAAAGGAAAACTAAGCAGGAAATTCAATTCCAAATGATCCCATTGAATCTTGCCAGTTCAGCAGCAATTCATTCCAAATTCAGCAGCATACGGCTTACAGGTGTAAAATGGCAGTGATTCCACAAATCTATCTGGAGTAGTCGACAATTAGCTGCCCCTACATTCTGCGCCCTCCCTCCCCGCCCCGCCCCCAAAGTTACTGCAATGATGCTGCCCCCACATGATGCTGCTCCTCCCTACAAATGCTCCTCGTTTCTAACAACTTGTTATTTTACTACGAAAATAGTCAATTCACTTTTAATATGTATAAGAGACTCCCTACAGAATTTAATTATCCAGTACTCCCCAGGATTCAGAAATATAGGCATGTATATTTTAATGCTTTAGTTTTACTTAAAACTTGTTTCAGCATTTCCTAAGATACTTCTATCCATTATGGCATGGAAACTTTGTAACATTTTAGAAGTGAAATACATGTTTTGGAAAAAAAACCCCACCCCACCCCCAAAAAAACCCCAGAAACAAACCCACAGAAAACAACCCCCTCCCCAAACCAAAACCAAAACAACCACAACCGGCCATCAAATCCACTACAGGAAAAAAAGAAAAGGCCAAGATATGTTTCAGCTTCATTACCGTTAGCCTTAGGATTTCCCTGCATTCAAAAAGGAATTCCTCTAGTAGAGATGCAACTTACACCAGTAAGAGTCAGTCCTTCCCTTGATTTTCATCAACAAGTGTATCCGCTAGTGTATCCGCAAACAGAATAACTTAACCTGGTAAAACAACTATCGCCCCTACTCCAATCAAAGCCAGCGGTGGTTGTGGTGGTAGTGTCATAATTTATACTAATTAGGGATGTGTTTTCACATTAAAATAAAAATTGAACTTTGTCAGAAAAGCACAAAGCTATAGTAATCTAAATTTCTTCACAGATTACACTTGTTCTGCACATATTATTTTATAACACTGAAAGTGAATTGAAATGTTTCTTTCCTAAAATATAATCAAGGGAGATTTACGCAGCTGTCTGACAATTTTATCTCAGTGAGAGACTGTTCAGAGCTCAGGGGACACACTCTAGTTTGGTAAAAAAGTTGCTTTAAACTCATTTGGGTCATAGGAAAGAGAAACAAATGGAGAGTTTATTTAAAGTGGCTTGTAGGGTTCATAGACTGATTAGTGCAACTTCTTATATAATCGTATCTACGCCACTATGGTAGAAAGCTTAACAAAGTCATTCAATAAATTTATCCACCTATTTGAGAACTACTGTACTGATTTTAAAAGTTTTTATTAAGTTAAATCTTGCACAATTTGACAAGTAGTAATAAAAGCTTTTCTGAACTGTGTTTCAGTATTTCTGAAGTAATGAAGTTAAGGTGTGGCAATTCTATTTTACAAATACAGACCTACTGCAAATAAAGAGAGATTCCTGTTTAAAAGGAAGTTAGGCCATAGCAAACAGCATAGTAGTTTCTGTTCAAGCTTAATAAAGTAAATAACTGCACTGGAAAATATTCTGTTCTGGGCTTTCTGCCATACAGGAAGGGTGTTGAATATGTCAGTGTCCATAATTATTATCAACAGAAAAAATACCACAAAGCAACAGTTCAGCTCTTAATTCTTTCACGTTATCATTTTCAAGAGTGAAGTACAATTTACATCTTCCTCCCCCTTGTATTCATTCTAATCTGTTTACACATTTTGAAGTTGGGCTATAGTTCTGAAATTTGTGTTTCACCAACTATTAAACACAATCTTAATTTTATTTTTTCCTTTCATCAGAATTAAGTTACTTAGTAGTCCACACATTTAATAGTCTTTTTATGAATGGAAAGGGGAAGAGGTTTTAACCTCCTTTTTAAAATGAAGAAATATTCCATTATCATTTTTTCTCCACGAACAAGGAAAAGATAAAAACATTTCTTGGGTAGGAAAGGGGATGTTAACAAATGCCTTTTTACTGTGAACTTACCATGTATCAACCCAATACAGACAATGCTGTCATAATTGTATGTTCAGTTTAAGCAATCGCTATTGCATCAGAACTGCACAAAAGCAATTCTGGACAGTAATCACAGCAGTAAGATCATTGGCTGGTGATCACTAGCAATTACAGTACTGTCATTTATTGCAATGCTGCTCAGCAACTAAGCTACCATTATGAGCATGTTCTTTGGGAACTGCAAAATAAAATGGACCAACTTAAAATCACCACAAAGGTATTTTAAGCAAATGAGTTCTAATTGACATTTGTGATAAGCTAAGACGGCACAAGCTACTGTCTCAGACGATGAGAGGTGACTCAAGATCACTGTAACTCGGATGACTACGATTACCAGTATCTCGATAGCCTCCAGCATTAACATCCTCTGCATTGGAAGATATAATATTAGCTTTAATATCACTAAGAAATTATTAGGCTTGCTATTGTAATCTTAAAATACTTTTGAAACTACTAATTTAGGCATGAAAATAAAGATCCAAATTTCATCATCCTGCAGAAAATTTTCATTTAAGACTGAAGGTTCTATGGGTACGAAATCTGCTGATATCAAGACCATATAATCTAATTCTCACCTTTTTTTCATATTAATATGGAACAACATATGAGAACTAATACATCAAGTGTTTGTATTCAGAGTTAATGTCTTGAATCGAGTACTGATTTATCTTAAATAAGTTCTGAAACAGAGACAGCAAAGCAGATTTATTCTGAAATTCAGATGTTACAATTTATGCACTAACCCAAGAAAGATGAACATTATTTCTAGTTCTGGCAACGAAAGCCAAACTATTACTTCTCTTTTTGTGTTTTGGTTTTTTGGGGGTTGTTTGTTTGTTTGTTTTAAAAAAAAAACAAACAAAAAACTTTAGTTAGAATGTTTCTTTGTAAAACTGCAATTTTTTTCCTCCTTGAATGATCTTTACAAATTAAGGCTGAGCTTGATTTTAGACACAATTCTATTTTCCCTATAGAGACTATCACTAAGATACATGTACGTAAATGCGTTGCAGATTTAAAATATATTACTACGTTGGTATTGATAACTGAAACCAAATTCAAAGTTTAAAACCCATTCTTTAACAAAATACAACTAATCATTCCAAAACCTTTATATGCAAATTTCTGTAACACTGTACACAACTTTGCAGAATGCACAAAAAGGACTGGTTCTCAATGTTGCATCAATTCTACACTAGCTTTTCTTTTTTAAACAATAAACCTGCATTTCAAGTCTGACTTACAACAAGAGTGTGTACATTCCAAGGGATACAGAATACCATAATGATGCTTCTGTTCAATGCAATTAAATGAACCCTTTATATTCAGATCCTAACCTTCTGACCTACGAAATACACTATACCAACACTAGGCAACACATTTTAGAAACAATGATGTTTTTTCCCAGCAATGCAGTAAGAGACAATGGTTAACTCCACAACGCATACTTTGTGAATTTCTGAATTGCTGAAAACAAGGCATATACCTGTTCCTTTACAGAAGCTAAAATGGTAGTGGCAGTAGTCTCTGGTTCCATGCCTGGGCCTGTGGAAGTTTCCTGTGTTGTCTGTGGCAGCCCCTCCTCCACCATTGGGGTCTGCTCAGGGGCTGGCATTTTGCCTGCAATAACAATATTTTAAAATAGTTTACATTTTGAGCCAGTGATGTTTAATAAAATTCAAGTTTCCAGGATTATAAATTCTCTTATCTTTTTTCTAAAACCTTTCCAAACTTAACCAAATTAGCAGAGAACTTTGCATTATTAACACCGACGTATGTTGCTATGACTGTGCTTCACCTTCACAAATTGAAATCAGAATTACATACAGAACATGAGGGTCAGCAGAAGCAACCAGGCAGCATGATGTTTAAAGATTATTTTCAAAATACTATTTTGTGGTAGTTACTAAAAGTAGCAAAATCCAAGATGCGTGAAAAATACTAGTGTTAAACACTAAGAACACCCAGGATCAGTAAAACTTTACCACGTGCAGTTTTTAGCATAGAAGAATGACATGTAACAGCAGAGTGCTTTGCTGTTAGGAACAAACCATGGAAGAGACTAATTATGGTAATAAAAAGTTAATGGGAATAATGCTTCTAGTGTTCTTTTTGCAAGAGAGGAAATTAAAACGCTAAGTTAAACCAATTGCCCTGGGCTATGGATAGTGTGGAAAGGACAGATAGGATTAGCATTCAAGAATCCCAAGCCTCATTATGGCGGAGGCAGCACACTAACAATTGCAGTATATGTAAAAAAAGCAATTCATTTATTTAACTATAGAAGTCACTATTAACTAATATTACAGAGATAGTTATGAAGTGTGTTTAATACTTTGAAAATAGCAAGTAGGTAGTATTGATGTAGTTTCTGCACATACACCACGCTTTAATTTCCTTCAGAAAAAAGAAAATAAAGCTCGTGAGGTCTAATATGAAAAGTAGTCAATATTTCATTTTAGATTTTCAGAACAAACAAACTCAATATTCCTAGAGGAGACAAATATGAACAGCAGCTTCCTTCCCTTCATTTCGCAAGGAGCAGCTTACACTGCGAACAGGCTCCAAGGCTGGGCACGGACCCATAAGACTTCTCAGTCCTGACCTGTTTGAACCATGACCATCCCTTCTCCACCACCTGCCTTCTAAATGCTGAATTGGCATAAAGCTGGGCACACACTACCCTAAAAAGACACAGGACAATTTACAAGATCAGTGGCTGTGCTATAAAGCTGCGTGTTTCTGATTTGGTTGGACGAGTAGTTGAGTTGACCCTCAAGGGATCTCTTCTGGAATCACCCTATGGGATTGCTCGTCTTCTCGGGCACTTTTTCTGCGTTGGTGCCTATACACAGAGGCCGAGTACAGGCAACGCACTATGTTGTCAGAGGACTTCTATGCTACTACAGGCAGCCTTGGGCAGAAAAGATGAGTGGAAACCAAAAGAGAGACGATGTAAGAAAAAGTACTTTCGTTCCACTTTGTGTACATGCACCATGAGAGGGACGACTTCTGCTCAGGCTGAAGAGCCGCTTCCAGTGCGTTAGCAGGCGGTCTTTATTAACTACACTATTCTAGTCTGCTAAAAGAGCTGGTAACATGGTTCATGTGCAGTTTCACATCAGCCACCGAGGGAATCAAACAACAGCTTCAGAGAAACTAAAGTGAGATGAGTGATAAGAGGCAGTGGAGTAGTCATGGCGCAGGAGCCTGGTCACCCACCAGCTTCTACCACTGCGAACGGAAAAAGAAAAGCTGCTCCAAAAGCACGTTAGAGCAAGAGCCTCACTCGGGCTCAGTTACTTTCTGGAGAAGGGCCTCTCCTTCCCTCAGCGACTGCACAAGTCATACAGGGAGACTGTCCAGTAGCCTGAAAAGAGTCAGTATAAATAGCCCGTTCTCACCTTATGTCCATACTGCATTTATCTGCTGGAACAAAGAAAAAGAAATTGCACAAATACCATGCTGCCAGGTTTCTGGCGTCAGGATTGCAGAGGGAAACCTGAGCACAGTAGTTTAGCGACACAAAGAGCAACTCCTTTTCCTTCTTCCTTCACCTCGCCTTCCAACAGGACTGAACCACCATCACGGCAACATAAAGACTCTGCCACACTCTGTCCTCCTCCTAATCTAAAAAACATTAAGCCTAGAGTACGTGTTTCTTCCTCTCCCACCACAACCACAGCACCT
>NW_009209912.1:0-1034 GCF_000690835.1 Fulmarus glacialis
AAAGGTCCCCTCCAACCCAACCCATTCTACGATTCTATGATTCTGAGTGTGTCTCTCTCAGCTAGATATGTACCTGTCTTTGCTTCTCCCGACTCTCAAAACAAAACGAAAAAATAAGCAGCATGAACCATCAACTGACTGCTAAACAGTTCTGAAGAGCAACAGTAAAAATGAGTAGAATCCAATCAACTTTCTTTTCATAGAAAAACACCCATAAGACAACATTCAGATGCCACAGAAGTTTCCATGCCGTCATATCCTGAGAAGTGGCTTTCAACAGGCAAACAGAATTGTCAGGCAACACCTGGAAGCAACACGTCCACCACACAGGAAGAGATGCCAAGCACTAAGGTGGAAATATTCACACGCACTAGAGAAGGGTCTCCAAAAAGATACGGCCACGTACTGTAGAAGCATCTCTCCCTTTGATGCTCTTTGGAAAAGAGCTGCTCAGAGCTGCTAGCAAGCCAGGTTCCAAAAATCACTTTCGATCAACCACTTCCAAACTAAACGAGCACAGGGACACTTACCTTGTCTCCTGAAGAACCACCTTTTACCTTCCCTCGACAACTCTTCAGAAGATCTGGATAGAAAAATTCTGGACAACGTTTGTGATCTGGCTCGAAGAGAGTGAGTGTGATTCGAACAGCTGTTGCAGCCGGTTCAGAGTCCTGGGGCTGCTCTCCATCGTCTTTCCGAGACCTTTTCAAGAAGCTGCTGCTCAGCGGACCGTGGAGAGTGGTGAACGAAACCCTGTGGGGCTCTGTCATGGCTACAGCCAAGTCTTACCAGTCCTCATGGCATAGTTCCCATTGCATCAGAAAAGGTCTGCCCCAGCTGCACAGTTATGGGTTTCACTGGCTGGTTAAGGAACACTGAGGACGTTGGCAGTAGAACAAATCGTTTGATTTTGAAGTTTTCTTGGGAAATGACAACGGCCCGTGCCGCTAGCGCTTGCTGCAATCATTAAAGAGAAAGAAAGAAAGAAGTCGGTCCTCGAACGACGGTGGCAGCCCCCCACGCTCTCACTTCTG
>NW_009209913.1:0-45903 GCF_000690835.1 Fulmarus glacialis
GCAGGGAGGCTGAGGGGGAGCGGTGTGAGCGAGACGTGGCTCAAGGAGTAAGTATTTCCGCAGCCGCTCCTCAGACCGCTCTTTGTCCGCGTTGGTCTTAACCTGGTAGCTGTGTGAGGTGAGGCTGCAAGAAGTTTTCCAGGGCAGGCCTCGTGTCTGGTTTTTGTAAAATCCTCTGATGTCCTTTGGGGGCTAAATAAATGTTTGTTTGTTTATTTGCTCAGCACATAGCTGGAGTCTTAAGAGCCTGAGGAGAGGCACAAAGGTATTTGGGAAAATCTTAGAATAACCACTGACAGGGGTGTTTATGACTTCAGTTGTTAGGCGTGAGTCAGAGCCTCGGATTTATAGCGTTGTCCTGTCCTCTCTCGTCCCTTTCTTGTCCGGATTTTTCTGTTGCATGTTTCATATTCGGTTTATTTGATGTTAGCCTCTTCTGTTTTTAGACTTAGGTAGATTTTATGTAGATGGGACACCATGAGGGAGGGATCTTCGAAGCCTTGGTCAGCTTAACTAGCATTCTCTTGATGCTCCAAAGCACACATAAGTGAGCTAGCTTTGGGGGTGGGTGTGTGCATCAGATTTAGGATCCTCCCTTTGCATTTGGGAGGGTAGAGAGGTACAATTCAAGTATTTTGGCAGAAGGCGTGGTGTTTCCTACCCCAGAAACACAGCATTGGAATTCCCTTTACCACCATGTGTTACTGTGTTTGCAGGGCCTCATTATTTAGATACTGCTGTTATCATTGAAGTTATGTGCCAGCTCTGACTCTTAGGACAGTTGGTTTGTCCAAGTGACTTCAGGTTCCATGCATGCTGAAGCAGGGACAGCTTAATGTCTGTTCTCATTTTGAAAGGGCTTGGTGTTTTGCCAAAAATGATACTTAATTTTGAAAACTAAGTTACTAGGCTGCTGTTAAAGTACTGGAATTGAGTGGCAATTGACAGGGTCATTGGGACCTGGCTATTGATTAGGTTCTATGGACAGTAGTTGGTGTTTGCTGTCTAGCTTTGTGGGTAAAAGTTAGCCTTAAGGAAGGGAGAAACTGCCATATGGTTTTTGC
Source organism: Fulmarus glacialis (assembly GCF_000690835.1). Taxonomy (NCBI): domain Eukaryota; kingdom Metazoa; phylum Chordata; class Aves; order Procellariiformes; family Procellariidae; genus Fulmarus; species Fulmarus glacialis. The sequence continues at coordinate 1,065 of NW_009209913.1, forward strand.
TGTCTGGGCTGTAAATCATAGAAGTCTTCTCACTGCTTATTTCTGGTCATTCTTTGGGATTCAGAAAAAATGGAGGAGGAGAGGGACTGCAGATCAGTGTGGCAAAAAGTAGCTTAAAAAGCGAATAGGCTGGTGTCTGATGGGAGTATGTTTTTTGCAAATCTAACGTGTCAGGTTGCTGTGCTTTTCAATCTTTTGACTAGTGGTCAGAAGTAGTGGAATCATTAGTTATGGCTCTGGTGTCTTCAATATAGTGTGATATGCTGGCAGATGCCACTGGTCTAATAGATTCTGGAGAGAATGGGAAGCCTTGCCCCTTTTTGTTTTCTTTTATATGGAAGTGATTATGATCTCATCCCCCTATCCTAAAAGTGCACTTCTTGCAATATTACTGAATCATCACTGTGCTCTGGTTGCAGTCAGATAATGCCAGACTAAAATAGCATAGAATCTGAGAAAACTGAGCTGTTGATGTAGGTGTATGTGCTGGCACTCCTTACATTCCTTCTTTCTCAAGTGCTCTCCAAATGACTAAGTGTTTTCAGGCTGTGCACCTCCTTTCCATGAATTTCCATTCAGTGTTAGTACATGGGGAATCAGATTTGGAGCACATTATGTTACAGGGAATTAAATACTTGGCAAGTACATTATTTTTTTATGAACTAGGAGATAGGACTTTTTTGATAGTGCCATTTTGTCAGTATGTGTGTGAAACCCTGAGAGAATGTTTAGGGAGCATCTTTTCTAAAAGTGTCTTATTTCATAAAAATCTTCTGCCTTTGAATGCAAATTTGTTACAAACATGCCTGAAGAACTTCTTTATGAGAGTTTGCAAACTAGAGGAAGAGCTTATTACAGGTGGTTGAAAGGCTCTCAGCTGTCTTGCTCTCGAGTCATTGAGTGGCTCTCTTGGTAGTTTAACAGCGCAAGGTTTTGGATGGCTAGGCTGGCTTAGGTATCCCTGCTCCACACCTCCCAGTTCCCACCAGCATCCACCATGTACAAGGACTTAAATTTCTGTGCTGTGCACCAGGTAGAGGAGCTGGTCTGGCCTAAGATCACCTTTTCAGTTTATAACCATTTGGCAGTGTGGGTATTCAGACAGCCGTTTTGGCCCAGCTGAGGAGGCTGTGCAGCTGGCAGTGCTGTTGGCAGCGTTGCCATCACGTGCTTTGCAGGTCTACAATTAGTCTCTCACCTAAGGAATCTTGTTGACATTGATTAAAGTATGACTGTGACATGAGGTGTGCAGTCAGGCTCACGTTAAAGATACCTAGAACTCTTTTTGCGGACTTCACTTGTTTCCCTGGTGGCACTTGGAGTAAGAAGGATCCTTACTTTACATCTGGGTTTGAATTTAGTATTTGATGCCTCATTTTTGTAAATTTAATTTCTACGAATTTTAAAAGAATAGTTATTCACTTGAAACAGTGTGTTAGGCATAGTTTGAGTATATAAAAATAGAAGCCCAAAGAAGCATTTCTATGCAGCGGGCAGTTAAAAGCTGTTGTAACTTAAGCGACTGTTCCCTGGCAAAACTGAAGTGAACAGAGTTTAACTAACAGTTACATTTACCTTATCTGTAGGCCCTAGGTGAAAGGGATGATTTTGTTCCCCATCACCCAAGTGATGAATCTGGAGATAGTGCAGCTAGCGAGCTGTCAAATTCACTGTGTAATCTGGTAGAATGCTACTCCTTTTTTTTTTTTTTAAACATTTTTCAGAATCAGCTTAGTTGACTCACTTGCAGTGCTCTCTCCTTCTGTGAACATTGCGTGGTTATACTGTGCTACATATAATGGGAAGCCTTGCCCAAAGGCTGAATTTTCATTGCCCTTTTAAAGGGACAAAGTCTTCTGCTACAGCTTTTCTCCAATTTAACCCCCAGCAAGATACTGCAGGAGTGCTAGTGCTAACCAAAGGAGGGGAGGGGGGGCACGTGGAGGTGGTCTGAAACAACTCCTTTCAATCATGGGCTGCACTTGCATCATCTTGAAGCCATTGTGAAACCACAGCTTAAGAACATGAAGTGATCATAAACACAAGTGAAGTGGATTTAATTGATTTTTGTTGTCTATAATGAGAAATGTAGACAGATCATAAACCAGCAACTAATTAAATAGATATTGTTAAAAAAAAAATCCAGTGTCAACACAATATGAGTAACTTATATGCAGGCTGAGAGTTCTGTTTTGTTTTTAAAAAGCCCACCTGTTTGTGGGTTGGTGTGTCAATACATAGACACCTTAAACTCATTCCCTTTGAAGTTTTAAATATTCAGCTTTATATGGATATACTGAGATGTTTCAGTGAGGCTGTCTTTGTAGAATCAGGACCTTATTTAAGTTGGAAATACAACTTGTAAAAAAAAAAAAAAAAAAAAATCTTGTAGCCAGGATTTAAAGACCAGAGCTCGTCAATCTGCATGGTTTGCTTTAATCTTGATGTTACTGCAAATAATCCACTGATGTCTTGGTGTAACAAGGGAGTTGCATGTTCTTAATGAAAATAAAGTTAAGAGCTCTATTTCTGGTAAAGTAGAACAGTTCTCTTTGCTCATTTGTAGATCAAATAGTTCTCAGGAAGTATGTCAGTCCAAAGCAAAAAAAGAGGAATAGTAGAGTGCTGTCATGAGATCCAAGCTTAAGATCTCATTACCTTTATAAGATAAATTACAGCACAGCTGCTGAAACAACTTAAAAACAAAATGTCAAAATAACGTGAGGGAAATACATCCTGCAGTGTAGTGGCTTGACTTCTCCCAGCATTGTTAGTTTCCATGGTTGTTATCCTTTGTTTTACAAGGTTAGTCATTTGTTTTTGCCAGATTTCCATCAGCTAGGAAGAATGTAATGCGCTCTTCTCAGAATATCAAGGTGTGAGTAAGCTTTTCGGTTTGAATCTCACCAGCCACTTGCATGTTGCTTGTCTTGCATGTGTTCAAAACAAAGGTTAAATGCTACTTAATAGTGTTCTGCTAAGCTTTTACTTTCACTTCTCATAATAGAAAAGTAGCTGTGAATTTGGTCCTGTCCTATTGCTTCAGGCTAGCTGTCTGAAAGTTATTCAGCACTGCTGTGGAGAATACCAGAAATCTCCCTTCCCAAGCTGTTTTACAGCTAGACAGCAGGATTGACTGGCCATGGAAGAGTTAGAAATGGTCTGATGTGACATCAGGCTCGCCTGTTTTTAGTGTCAGCATGCCATGGATTCTCCACCAAAAAAAACCAAACCAAAAACATTTGCTCGCTGGCTTCATGTCCTGCAGAGCTGCCTTTCATTTGTGGGTTTATGCAAATAAGTTTACTGTCTTCAACAGCTTCCAGTTCCCTACTCATTAGGCTTCCAACTAGCCATAGCCATGTAGCTTACAAAATTTGTTCACACTTCAGTTGAGTTTGTCAGGAAAAGATGGACTCCAACTCCACTTTGCTAGCCATGATGTTTTAAACCAACTTTTTGGCATCCTGGAGAAATTCATCCTTACAGTTCCCAACTGATCTCCATTTAGTATTTGTCTTTAGTATTTGTCTTTAATATTTCGTCTCCACTTAGTATTTGTCTTTTCTGTGGCATGTGCAAGGAGGTGGTGCTGTAATCATTCTACTCAAGGACAAACACTCTTAGAGCTTTCGTCTTCTTTCCCCTCTGTGTTTTTGCGAAGGGGAAGTGTTTCCCTATCATTTATATTGCTTGTTTCTTTTCTGTAAGGTTGGTTTACCAAAGCAGAGTTTAGTTGAAACTGGTAGTTTTCAACTTCTCATTTGTGGACCCTAGGGACGGAGAGGAATATTCTGTGCCCCTCTGAGTTTCTTGAAAAATGTCCCACAGTTCTGCTGGTCATGTCTAGGAAACAAAGGGAAGGTCAAGGGCTAAATTAAAGGAGACAGTGCCCCCCTGCTCCGCTTTTTTTTTTTTTAAAGGCATTTGAAAAATCAGGGCTGCCATCTGGGGAAAGCATGATTTGTGTAAAACTGCATATGATATATTCCAGTTGTTGAGATAATAGTTCTGCTGCTTTCTCCTTCCTTCACTTGAAATAGGGAGATTTGTGGCCCTAACAGCAGCACATACAGGTTTGTTGGCTTAGAAGGTTTCTGTTGGTTTCTTTAATCTGCTTTGTTGCATTAAAGCAAAGGGAGAAAATGCTTTTCTCAATAAATTTTGTGCGTTTGAATTGTGTAGATCAGACTTACCTGGAGATAGATGTAATTTCATAGTTTTTTTCATCATCTGCTGCTGTTTAAGGAAAAACACTTAGGGTTTTCAGTTCTTTCTCTATGATTAAGTGAAAAGGGGACACAGGAATGTTAGTAATTTAGATTGCTTAGCTTTCACATTGCCAAAATAATTTTGACCCAGTTCAGAATGTAATTATTACATAGTACTCCAATTAGGTATAGGTCAAAGTCCTTCTGTTATCTCTCTTGGGAATTCAAACCTTTTGTAGGCAGTCAACATATTTGCAAACCACTTTGCTTCAAGACAGTAAATTTAAAGCTAGAAAGTTTTATGATGTCCGGGCACACTCAAGTATATGTGGTGATGAAAATTGAAGATCCTGTTTGGTACTTGATAACTTTGAGTTATATGCATTCTGTTTTTTTGTTGTAAATATTGGATATTTTTTTCTGTTTGTAGTAACTAACAATTGGAGTGCGTTGCCTTACTTGTGGCAAAATACAAAGTATAGACAAAAATGGATGAGTAGTGGTAAGGAATGATTTGCTAAAGATAAGAGATAGGAAGGAGTAGAAACACTGAACAGAGAACTGGAAAAAAGACTTAACAGAAGAGTTGGAGAGAATTTGCCGTCTGGGAAACGAAGAACAGAATTCAGTCATAAAGTGATGATGCCAACTGAAATGTTAGAATAAGTACTCATGGTTAGCTTCCCATCCAGTGTGAAGCTCCATTAACTCTTGTAGAGAAAGAAAATTTCCATAATGTTATATCTCACAGCTGTAGGAGTGTATCAGTTTGCCAAAGTTTAAGTATTTGTTCTTAAGAGAAGGTACAAAAACGTTGTCCTGGTGACTATGTTGCCTTTGTTTTGCTAGGTGATGACTAGCTGAGGGAGTGACATAGAGTGGTGGTGTTACCCAAGTTATCCAAGAGGAAGAGAGAGGATCTTCCCCTTCAGAAAACCCTGTATCCTGGTGTCTAGGGTACTTCCCATGTGGGAAAAGCTACAGTTCCTATCTGCTGTCTTTGATTTGTGGCAGGAACTTTGCTGTGAAAAAGATGTCAGTTCAGGAAATATAACAGGAAGAACTACTTGCCATACAGAAATCTGTATAGACATACCAGAGGAGTAGATTTTTTTTTTTGATATTCAAATTATTGTACATTCCCTAAAGGCATAATGATAAGCTTCACCCAGAAGGTGACATTCCATAATACAAAGGTAACATTAAGTAATTGTATGTTGTTATCTCCACTAATATTGCAACATGCTCTCATCGGTATAATAATTTTCTACAGCAAATTAACAAACTGCTGGAATTACAGATAGGATACAATTGAGGGTTTTTTATTGTTATGGAATCTAGACTATAAAATGCACAACTTCTTTAGGCAACCTGTTCCAGTGTCTCACCACTCTCAAAGAATTGCTTTCTTTTATCTAATTTAAACCTACTCTCTTTTAGGTTAATACCATTGCCCCTTGTCCTATCACTACAGGCCCTGGTAAAAAGTTTCTCTTCATCTTTCTTATAAGCCCTCTTTAAGTACTGGAGGGCTGCAATAAGGTCTACCCGGAGCCTTCTCTTCTCCAGGCTGAACAGCCCCAACTCTCTCAGCCTGTCCTCATAGGAGAGGTGTTCCATCCCTCTGATCATTTTTGTGGCCCTCCTCTGGACCTGCTCCAACAGGTCCATGTCTTTCTTGCACTGGGGACCCCAGAGCTGGACGCAGTACTCCAGGTGGGGTCTCACGAGAGTGGAGTTGAGGGGGAGAATTACCTCCCTTGACCTGCTGGCCACGCTTCTTTTGATGCAGCCCAGGATACGATTGGCTTTCTGGGCTGCAAGCGCGCATTGCTGGCTCATGTCCAGTTTTTCATCCACCAGTACCCCCAACTTCTTCTCGGCAGGGCTGCTCTCAGTCCATTCGTAACCTGTATTGATACTGGTGATTGCCCTGACCCAGGTGCAGGACCTTGCACTTGGCTTTGTTGAACTTGATGAGATTCATATTTGCCCACTCCTTAAGCCTGTCAAGGTCCCGCTGGATGGCATCCCTTCCCTCAATGGCACTACTCAGCTCGGTATTATCTGCAAAATTGCTGAGGGTGCACTCAGTCCCATTGCCTGTGTCATTAATAAAGATGCTGAACAGTACCAGTCACAATACAGACCCCTGAGGGACACCACTTGTTAATGATCTCCCTTTGGACATTGAACCATTGACCGCAACTCTTTGGATGCGGCCACCCAGCCGATTCCTTATCCATTGAGTAGTCCATCCATCAACCCCATCTCTCTCCAATTTAGCAACAAGGATGTTGTGTGGGAAATAAGTTTCCTAAAGGAAATAAGTTTTCTTTACATTATTACATATCTAATTGAGATCTGCAAAAGAATTAATTTAAGGCTTTAATGCATCTGTAATAATAAGCATTTTATGAGCTCCCTTTGCCTACTTTTCCTGTTTGGCAAGTTTTCCTCTGGAGACAAAAAACTTATTTCTACCAAAAGACTGAAGCTGCTGAGTGACTATGGGGAGTCACATTTAAGGAGAAAAGAGAAAAACCCTCTTTTGAATGACACTGCATCTCTCAGAAAATTTGGCTGAAGCAATTCGTAAGCTCTGGACATTCAGAACTTACGATTTTGCTCTTGAAATTCAGGTTACGACTGTATATCAATTCATATTGCTCCTGCATGCTGTTTCTGTTTATATATATTATATATATAAAGTACAAAACATATCTATATAAAATATATAGATATGTTTTTATATGTTTGCAACGAACATCATCTTGTACTCTTTTTATTCTGAGGAGCAGAGGTTGTAAGGAGGGCGATACAGGGAAAAAATCCTGTGTTTTCAGCCAAGTCTACTTAGACAAAAGTTTGTGTAAAAGTTTTTTTTAACTGAGTGTCTTGAAAATGCAAACAACAAAGCCATTGGGAAAGAAGATGGTTTTAAAAGAGATTGCATCCGTTTTTGGTACAGTTGGATCTCTATGGGCATCATGGTCTTGCTTTTTAAAACATGTGTTTTAAAATGTATGTGATGCTGAAACTAATATTGTCACTATAATTTCAGATTATGAGTGTTTATTACCATTGGTGCCTTGTGATAGTCTATGACTTGATTTAAATGTCATTTTAAAGAGATACAGAGAAGAGGGATCATCTTGGGGTAAAGGCACAGCCTTCCTTTGAGATTCTGTTTTTTCCCACCTTCAGATTGTGATAGTGTTATTTTTCTGGTTCCCCAGCCTGTTGTGGATGAGTTAATGAAGGCATGCAAGGTTCTCAGAGTAGTAGTCTGTGTTTTATAGAAACCTATGCAGTAAGTATTATTGCAGATGACATACTCAAAGGACATTCAGGTGAAAACATACATCCTGTTCCTATGTTCTGAGGATCTAGAAGAATAACTTTCGCCTGCTATGAAGTTCAGCTGGTCAGAGCTAAAAGTCTGACTATGATAGATAGGGAAGTGTCCATTTAATAGTGGATGCTCAACAGCAAAGTGCTTGGGATTTCTGTTGTACTTTTTTGAGTGTGACTTAACAGATTTTGTGTTTGTTTTCTTTTTTACTTCATGCAGGCAGGGTTGGCTTGTATCCAAAGGATAGCTCTTGGAATATTCCTTTGCTGAAAGTAGCCCAGTCATCATACTGCTCTGCATCTGGCATAATTTCAGAAAGGGTCTTCTCTAGAAAAACTAAACCAACCTTGAAATTTCCAGGAATATAAATGTATTCAGTAGAAAGGAAACCATTCTTTACTTGTCTGTGACTGATTGGCTTTTATTTAAGGTAGTTTTGAAAAGTCTTGGAAATCTACAACAATTTTACCATAAGGCTATGCTTGCCAAATAATTATAGCTTTATCTCTCAGAGGCTGGAGGTGGGGAAAAACAAACAACAAACCAAACAAAAAAGAGGATTGGGGTTTTCTGAAAACCGTGAGTGATTAATGTTTAGTTGGCAAAATGTAAATGCCTCCTTAATAACAATACTGTGACTAAGGCTTTAAGAAACAAATCTTCTCTTTTCTAAAAGTACAGTTCTTTATCGCTTCATCCAAGGCATGTCATTCTTCCTCTCTGGAAGCTGTCACTTTAAAGTGTAGTGTCCGTGGGAGTGACTAGTGCCTCTGATGTATTTTTAATCTTCACGGTGCTTGCAATTAATCCTTGCAAAAACACTACAATAAAAATGATTGTTCTCATTACTTTACAGAAAGGCCTGCAGAGGGGAAAAAACATCCCAGAACAGACAGAGTCAAAGAAGGACTACACCTTTCTCGTACAGGCCATTAAACCAGGCTTTCGTGTGTCTCAGAACCATCCAGATATTCTGATCTCTTCCCTAATGGCAATTTATTATTACCTTAATCAGTCATTGAATGAGGTTTACAAATAGTCTTTGAGAGAATAAGCAGAACCTCTATTTCTTCTCTCTTGTAGGTGAGCGTCTTAATTGTTTGGTTACAAGTCATGCTTCTGTCTGTCTAGTCCAATTAATCCTGAATTCTTCCCTTACACAGAGCTTCAGTAGATGGCAGGAAGGCTCTCTGTCCGTGAATGCTCTGTAGTTGGATGAATAGGAAGTGCTTCACAGAGTACGTACTGTGTGTGGCTGTGGGGGGTGAGGGTGTTAAATCTCTAAGGTTTGAAAATTGGCATAAGACTATTATCCTGGATGAATACCTCTTGGCTTAAAAGATTTGGCTTTAGAGTTGGAATTTTTTTTAATTACATTTTTTTAAAACTGGCTTTTACAGTGAGGTAAAAGTTATGTTAGTGTTTACTCAAATTGGGTCCATTAGGAGTCTGATGCCTTTGAAAACTGGATTTATGTGTACCACCTGATTCATGACTTTGCTGGTATGGAAGCTTTTTTAACCATCCACATGTCTGCAGCTCTTGGTGCCTCAACTTGGTGGGCCTGTCAAGGGGTTTTATGGTGCCTGTGAGGGTTTTCATCTTGGATTTAGGCTTGTAATTCTGCATCATTCTGCTTGTGGATTTGGGCCCACTTGCCTTAATAGGTTTCCGTCATTCTTGGCCTGAGTGTCAAACTGGCCTTGGCATAACCTTTAGGGCAAGGAAGTGACAAGTCAAGGAAATCCTCTGTAAGCCATAGTCATACTGCTGGTTCTGCAGCTGTGTAAGCCCATTATATAAACAATTGTGATGTGCATTTAGAGAAAACCCAACAAAACCTTAATTCCACTATAGTGCAAAACTTTACCTCTGATCCCTTCAGCCTTGACGTAAGCTGTATGTGAACATGCAGTAGCCGAAGAGATCCTCCTTAGAATTGTGCATTCGGAATCCTTTGTGAGGGCAGTATGTTCAAGCGAGTTTCTGTGGCATCTCTCTGCGTGTTAGAGCCTTCAGGGTTCTTCAGATCCTCCATATGGTATTGCCTATGTGGTTCATTTTGCAGCTTCACTCTTTTTTGCAATGGTACAAAAATACGCTTCCTAGAAGTTTAATGGAAGGTCATTTACTCCTACACAACTGGGATATCAAGTGTAGTGTTTCTTAAAGTACACAAATGCCTTTCTGAGCTCCCCTTCCCTGGTTTGGACACTGAGCACACACAATTAACATGTTTTCTTTAGGAAGCCAGTTCCTTGTATGCAATGTAGCTGCACTGTCTTTGCAACAGAACTGACAGGGTGATATTTGTGATGCAGCTGGCGACTCGTTTTTTCATCAATTCCTTCTTCACCAACTAAGCCCAGATGTTTCCTGCCACTGCGTAAACAATACGTTACGTTATCTGTATGGTTTTCTGTAGCCCAGAAAAATAACTGATTGTAAGTATAGCTGAGTAATGTATTACTTGAGAATTCTGTACCTGTAGTTGCCAGATGGTCATCAGTCACTGCAAAAAAAAAAAGGAGTTTTTCCGTTAATGTTGTTATAAATAATTCTAAAATCCTAGCCAGAGGTAAATAACTTGAATTTAACGTAGTGCTCAACACTGTATTCCTTTTCCCACAGAGAATTTACTTTATCTAATTAATATGAAATCCACAGTGTTTTTTAAATTCAGTTGGATATTATTGATCATCTGTTCTAATATAAAGCTTCCTTATCTTTTCTCCAGAAGATGACAGAGGTTTTATGATACCACCACAGATATCACAGTGCCCTCCTACAGTTTGTTTGATAGCCTGTCATGAATTCATTTGAGTTACTCTTTGAATTACTCAGCTGCACTCAGTAGTTAAAAACAGTTCAGTAGCTTTGCCATCCCCTAGAGGATGGAACAGCGACTGCATTACTGCATCCTCACTCGTGTCCTCCCCGCTCCTCTTTCCTGGGTATGTTTTCTTTCTTCTCTTGCCTGGAAGGTGCCTGTGACTGTAGCAGCGTTTATTGTTTTCTTGTTTCTGTAACACCTCATCATCTGCTTGAGATCAATAAGTAATAATCATGAAAATGTATGTGCAAAGCCTGAACCTAGGCAAAATAGTTCATTAGCTGCTACTTGAGACCTGAAGCGCAGCTTCCAAAACCTGAGGACACTTTCTATGCGTATGTTAATACTGCATATAGGCTGCTACTCCTTCTTAAGACCCAGTGTAATTTGGATCCTTAGGTTGAGCCTTGTCTCTTAAAGAGCAATTGCAGAATGATTTTCTGGTGATATTCTGGGCGTATTTCCTGTGCTGCTTATTGTTGCAGAGTCCCTTACGTAACTGTTCCGTATTAACCTTGTTTGTCTTGACGATATGAAGTTGTCAACTCTCTAGTGTAGCCTGGTTTATGGCATGTCATTTTTTCACTTTAAACTACATTCTGTGTCCTAGTTGAAGGTTAAGAGGAAAATCAGTGTAGTCTTCGTGTAATCACTTAAACCCTGAACAGTTTCAGAAGACTTTTTTTTCTAGTAGAAAATAAATTGGGCAGATGAATCTTTGTGAACACAGAGAAACAGCTGATACATGTTTGCTGTGCTATTTTGTACTGCTGTTTGTCTTCCCTAAAACTTTTTTCCATACAAAGAGTGTAATACATGATCTTTGTTTGCTTAGTGGGGCATTTGGTTACATTGCTTAGGTACCTTTTGTGTCTGCATCACAATATATACATATTTAGAGAGAGAATTCACATGCATACAGGCGCTTGCTACCTTTAATGCAGAACTGTTGTGGCACCTCTTTGGACTGGTTCAGCTATCACCTGTAGTGGCCAGTCTTTTTACTCTTGTCAGTCTGCAGTTTCCAGTTCATGTGTTTCAGGTCTATAGGACTCCTTTCTTGCTCTTGCCATTTTTTTCAATATTCCTAATAAACAAGTCCAGAGCTCTGGTTTGTTTAATCTGTGTGTGGTGTCAAATTATAGTTCCGAGAATTCTTGTACATTTTGTTTATGTAATGTAGTGTGGGGATGATGATCACATAAGTATATCTGCTGATTTACTGGTCAGGTAATTCCAGATGTGCACTGGAATAATCTAGTCCTTTTTTATTAAATTACTTAATTATTAAATTCCTACTTTTTTATAGTCTCATGGAATTTCATCAGAATTCCTCCCATACTCTTAAACTGTGTTCTAGTCACTTGGTGTGTGTATATATATCATGCATGTAACTATTTAGATAATTTGTGATTAACATACTTAATATTGTTTTAAATTCCTTCTGACGTTAATAGAAAAAAATGACCTGATGTACTGTTATATGACACTGTAATGTTCTCTTTTTTCTTATTTTCCAGCTGTATGGGGAAACTTTGTCAATATGAGGTAATGTATATAATTTTTGTATTGAATATCCTTATCTGAAATAAAATAACTTATCTTTCCCATCAACATATATCACTGTATATCAAGAGGGAGAAAATAGAACAGCAGCTCACACTGTTGTTTGGATGGTTGCTAAGCAGCTGATACCATTTTTTAAATACAAGGTGTTCAGTCTCAAAAAGGGTTGTGTGTCTGCTGCAAATCTTGCTCAGGATCTTGCTCTCGCTTCAGCATCTGCCTTTCTTTACACAAATTCATCTTATGGTTTTGGAGGTGTTTTCAGGCAAGTTGATTGACATAGCTGGGCACATAGTCTTGGTTTCTGCTTTTCCTCAGCACAGATCTGACCATATCTCAGTAATAATACAGGCTTAAACGTTGAAGAGCAGCAGATCTTCCACTGCTTGCCATAATTATGTTTCTGTACTTAGAACTAGAAATGTGGTTTTGAGGGTTTTTCCTCCTCCACAATTAATTGGGAGAGAATCTGATGGTTTGCTGAAAAGCAAAAAAATCCTGCACTGTCCCCCAGAATTTTTGCCCGTAGAAATAGGAAGGCATAACATACGCATGCAAAACATGCAGATTTTCACAGCATTTCTGCTTGCACGTGAGTGTTTGTCCTCTGGGAAAATTCACCAGGAAGACACAACTGGAAAAGAAGGAAGTTTGAGGCAAAATGAGAAAATCAGCGAATTTTCTGTGGGCTCTGATTCACCCAGGACAGCTTACCCTGGGATCTGTTCCTGTCCCAAGCTGTCCACTTTACTTCTCTTGGAGTTTCCCACCCTTGCTACAAAGTGTTCAAACAGCTGCTACAGTAGGCAAACAGCTGCTGAGCTGCTGTGGCTTGCAGATGGAAATGTCGTTTAGATTACCATGTTATCGTGACCAGCAAACTATGGCAGCTTAGCGGTTGTTACATGAGCAGCTGAGCATTTCCAAAGGAGGGACAAGAACCTCAGAGAGGGGTTTGAGGAGAGCAGGTGGGTGTGGGATCCAGTGTGTTCATACCCTGATAAGCTGTCCCTACAAATTCTACCATTAGCTGCATCTGACTTCTTATTTGAGGTGTCCGTTAGAGAGCTATCGAGTGGGAAAACTTTATTTCTGAACGTCTGATGTTAGTCTTCAGCCAATAAGATTGTCTTTGTTAGGAGGAAAAGCTCATTAAAAACTAAACTGCAGAGTGCCAGTCCTTAAGTTCCAGGATTTGTGAATAAACAATAGTAGAAGCCATTTCTGAGGGAACCTTTTTATATTCTGAGAGGTTTTCCTAGTTTTCCTTGCTCGTTTAGCAGAGAGGAAAGGCTGTGTATTCCACAGATTGTTCACGTAGCTTTTTGTAGATTTCTGTTATTTGCGAAAACATTTGAAAAATTCACAGGAATTACTTAATTATTGCTTTCTTGTAGTAAATTCATACTATCTTAACTCGAGGAGGTTTTTTTGCTACTATTGCAATAAATTACAATTTGTTTTGAAAAGATGGTTCAGGGTCTGTGTGTCTTAGTCTAGGAGTTTACTGCACTCTTTACTGATAAGACAAAACAAATCTGGTCAATCAGATTTTTGCCTCAGTAATAGACTGAACTGATTTTTTAGTAATAGAGTTTTACAGAGGGATATGAAGTGAATCATTGCTGTAATTTCTAACAGTGTGGCATATGTATATCTGCTTAACAAAGGATCTTCTGTTTCCCTAGGTGTAATGACTTCAGGTCCCAAGTAAAGGAGGTCTGTTTTATTTGAAAGAACTCCATTTTATGTTGGATACCCATGAATCCTGTAGTATGCAAAAACTTAATACTGTAAGATAAATAATTCCTGAAAAAAAAAGAATTATGCAAACTTAAGGAAAATCACATAGACTAGAAGCAAGAGGGTAAAATTTAAAAATACATGTTCTACACTTGTAGAAGTTTACTCAAAGAATGAACACAACTAATTGAGATACTTTACACAATTAGATGCTAAATAAGAACACACAGATTTGTCCAAGACACCAACTTCTTAGACAGTACTTTGTTTTCACAAGTTACCTTGACATCCTTCATCCTTCTGTGTATAAGCTTGGCTTCACTTCAAACAAGTAGCATTTGTGTGCTAAGTCAGTATTGCCCATCGAATGGTCACTTAAGACAAGTTTTGGTATAGGGTTTTTTTCCTTGATTTTGTAAAAGTTCAAAGTCAAAGCTAAACACGTTTGCCCTTCTCTCTTTTTGATTGAAATTACAGTTACAGTTGTGGCAGTAAGGGATAATATTTTGTTAAAATACTTGTGGCATACAGTAAACAGAGACCCTCAAAAAGACATCTTAGGCATTTGCGTAGTAAAGCTACACTCAGAAACATTTCTGCTGACCCTACCTTAGTGCAGTGATTAGACACTTTTCTACTATGAAGTTAATTTTCTCTGTAAAATGAAGATCATCTTTATTGTTATTACTCTTTCCTGTGGGCTTGGTTCAGTTTCTGCCAAACTTGGTGACAAGACTAGTTGATTTCAATGGGAATTGGACCATCCGCTTTCATTTGCTCTGAGTATGTCTTTGAAATAATGCTAACTTGGGATGCTTTAAAGATGCTGTTTTAACAGGAAAAGCATGATGCAGGTGCAGTGGAGCAACTGTTGCTTAGGTATGGATTATGTTTTTTCTTTTCTTGCCAGCAGGTCTCTTCAAGAAAATGGGGATCAGAAGGTGGAAAGTAAAATAGAGGAGGTTAGTTTGCTAACAGTTGTAGTCTGTTTTGTTTTGAGGGCTCCATTTCACTCATTTCATATTGAAAGGGTGTATTTAGTTCTATCTCATTACTCTCTGTTCCACTAAAACCATTCAAAGCATTGAATTTGTGTCTGTACGTAAGTTTTTGAACTGTTCTTCACTATAGTGGAGTTTCTAACATAGATCTGTGACTCTCATCTTTTTTTTTTGTTCCTTTAAACCTTTCTTGAAAGTAATAGCTCTACTGTCTCAGTTGCTGCAGAGACTGGTAGAGTCCTCCTGAGAACTGTTTTTTGTTACTGAATGAAGGATATACACAAATTCTTTCCTCTGTCGCCCTTACAAAATGTTAAGTATAGATAAGTTTTATTAGAAATTTGAAACCTCCCAAAAATGCTTTGCTTTGTTCTTAACCAATGAACAAAGGTAGTGGTGTTTGTGGTCAGGGATGGTGTGCAGTACCAATGCTTTAAGCACAAGTCCTGGCAGTTTCTGGAGTAGTCATGGGTATTGAACACGCCGGTGATTGTGAACTTCTGTACGAATACCTCTGGATTTCCATTTCAACCTCAGTTTGTTGTGAAATATTAAGAATTTGTGCAACAGATCTTTCTCCAGATGTTTTTAGACTTCCAGTCTAATAACAATGAAACGAAGAATTTAATAGATACAAAAGTCTTTGAGGTCAATACCCCCTACCCCTTGTGTGGGTGTGTGTGACGGTACTAGTGTAGTCTGATCTGCCTACTGTTTTGTGTTCCAACAGGTTTATATAGCAATGATTCCTCTGGAAGCAGGGAGAAGCCCACTGAAATTGTTTAAAATCAATGGAAAGATTGTGTTCTTATTTTATGTCTTTTGCATTCCTCTCTCTTTTTTTTTTTTTTTCTTTTTTTTTTTAAATTCTGGTAAACATTGCAACAAGCATTCTGAAAATCCCAGTTTAAGAATGGTCAAATGCTTGAAATTCAATGCATGGATTGGAGTTAAGGTCTGAGAAGTTAAGCATTTCTGGATATTGTTTTTAAAGGTTTAGTTACACAAGTATCTTGAACCATCAGAATAAGTATAACTGTTTCAAGAACTATTTGCTGCTCCACAGAGCTAGATGTTTAATGAATATAAATGACAATACTGTATTTCCTCTTAAGATGAATATGCAGCTTATTTCAGTTCATTAAGTTCCTGAATTGTCTAGTTCTAACCAGCAATACTTGTACAAAACAAATTAATGATGTGTTGCTATATAGTACCATTTCAAGTGATAACCCTCTGATAGCTTTCAACTTATGTATGGTCCTAGATGGTAAATTTTGTGACAGGGTTTTAGTAACTTAAAAACAAGAGTGCAGGGACTTGTCGAAATTTGGCAGGACTGTTAGAAATTTGGGTCCTGTGATAAAGAACCTGAAGCTGATGCCAACTTAAGTGATTCTCTCTTTCAAAGCAGTGAAAATGCAAACAGAAGTCTTGGTAGGTCAAGTATATTTTCTAACAAATTTCTTTTTAATGTTTTTTAAAAGCCTAGATATACCCTCAAATTGTGTTGTAAAATGTATCTTAGATTTTTAAAGATGATGTTTCTTTAAATTCGCATACTATGTTCTGAGAGAATTATAGCCTTTGCACTGGAGCTAATGCCTCTGTGTCCTCTTAAGTATGTGTATCTGCTGTCCATTTAAATAGTTGAGGTATTACTGACTGTCCTGTTGTGCTGTTGCTCAATATAAATTGCCTTTGACAACCTCAGACAAGTCACTTGTGGCTTCACTTTGCCAAATAGGAATCATAACATTGGATGTTCCTATCAACAAGGCTGTGGTACTCATAGCCTTGAGGTGTTTTGTTTTCAGTGGTGAGTTAAAGGATTTCACACAGTACTAGGTGATTTGATTTTTGGTGAAAAAGGTTCAAGATTTTTTGACATAAAGGATGCTTTAAGATGCAAGTTTCTTGGACTGTCTCAGTGAAGCTCTTCATAGGAGACTGCCATAATTTTTGCTCTAACGTAACTTCCTATATGCATGTATTGTGATGTGAATCTTGTTCTATTCTTCAAAGATTAAATATTATTCCTTTATTTTAGGCTGTTGCACCTCTAAGGGAGAAAATCAAAGATCTAGAAAAAAGGTATGGTTTTTTTGCTAAATTTGGGAAGCAGTTAAAAAGCACAGTTTCTGTTCTATAGCGATCAATTCTGTAGTTGTAGGCTTCAGATAAATGTTTTGCATATACCCTCATACCTTTGGATTTTTATCATATCTAAGTGAGGATGGGGCCTTGAATGCTGGAAGACATTGATGCTTAAGATATTCAGGTTGATTAATCCCACTAAAGTAAACTGGGAGTGCTAGATTTTTGTAAAGTTCAAATCCTGTGGAGGAATTTGCTGGTTTGAGTCCAGATGTTGGAACGGATTACCATGGTTTAGTGAGGCCAACCCAGGTGTGTGCTAAAACATATTGGTTTCAACTGCAAGAGACTGAAAATATGTTTTACCTCACATTTCCCATACTTGTGATCAGTTACCATGGTTCAGCTAACGTACAGTGATTTGCTTGTGAATCTTAGTCTGGGCATGTGCTTTGGATGAGCCTGACTGACTCGCTTCTCTCAGGATTTTTAAGGGAATGTGGTATCTTGGATTAAACCGGATGATGTGATTGAGGAAAAGCAGACAAGCTTTTTGATGAGCTGTGGATATTAAATACGTGCTGTAGTTCCACAAGCACCTTAAATTGACATAGTTGTTAAAAAAAAAAAAAAATTGCAAGCCTGATCCATTTCTCCCTGCCTGCTTGAGTCCACCCTGCAACATCATTTCCTCACTTTTACACCAGTAGAACCAGTTGAGTGCTGATAGTAAGCTGGATGGGGAAACCAGTCATTTCAGTCTGTCTTTGCAAATAACTCCCTTACTCCCCAGCCTGGTTGCCTTTCCGCCAGATGAGTTCTCCCATCTGAGTGCTCTCACGGGCAGATGCTTTTCATCACAAAATAAGGTCTGGAGTATGGGTGGGAATTGTCAGCTCTGACAAGGATACTGCTGCTTTTGACAGTGATACTGTTTCACAGGTGGCACTGTTGATGTCCCAAGCAAACAGCTAGTTGAGAATGCTGCGTTACAAAGGGCCAAGGCTGGTCTTATCCAAGCAGTACCAGTAAACTTGGATGGTTATGTATGGCATACTGATGGTTGTGTGCTGTTCCTCTGGAGAGGGGGCCAGAATCCCGTTGCTCTTGGCCAGAGGTATGCTCAACACCCACAGTGTTTTGGTGTTTTGAGTTTTGTCTTGCCAGTGAGCAGTTACCCTTCCTCCTCCCACCCCTCCTGTGCTGTAAAAAAGAAACCCACCAAACCAACCAAACAAACAAAACAGAAAAAGAGAAAAGAAAAAAACATTTTCAGTTCTGTTTTTTTTACAATTGATATGAAGGTTCAGTGATCTGCCACATGCAATTTATTTCAGTGAGAATACTGATCTGATTGCACATCTCTTGATATAACCATGAACTTCATGGATCGAACTAGGGGATGTATTGGCAACATGAAACAAATTGCAGACTGGCACCTGTAGTAGTTGCATATGATACTACCATACCAATTATAATGGTCAAATTATAGAGTAAAGATTTTATATTCAGATGAAATGTTTTATGTCCTGCCTCTGTTCAATTGACTTATTTAATCTTTGTTGATAGTCCAGTATATCTTTGGCTTCAGTTGTGGGCAATTCAGGTATTTCCTTCTGCCATTCACAGAGGACATTTGTGGGAGGGTATCCTGATTGGCTCTTTTTTTTTTTATAGTTGTTATTTTTTTTTCAAATGAGCAATGAGTTATTGGGTGGAACCATTAAGTTAAAACTTCTTCCAGGAGCCATCTAAATGCTCTTTTCTTTAGTAGTGTTTGCAGTGTATTGATGAGTCTTGTTTCAAATGTCTAGCAATGAGGAGAAAGAATCAAAATGGTTTTTTACCTCTGTATGAGCCAATCTGGGAATTATACTTTCACAAAATGTGGGCTTATGGGCTCTTACGGCCCGTAACAAAATATTGGCTCTTGTTGTTGGGTTTTTCAAATAGTGTAGCCATTTATCTCTGCTGGCTCAACTGCATGTAGGTTGTTGCAATTAATAATTTTTTAATTTTATATCTATGTGTATATATATCTATCTGTGTATAAATCTGTGTATCTATCTATGTAAAGTGACAGTAAATAACTACTCACTGTCAGATGCCTGAAGGCTGATCCTGCTTGCAAAGCTTATTCTCTAGTGTCAATGTTTTTTTAGCTCATAAGCTGATAAAACCTGAAAGCAAGCCATCATCATGCTTTTGGGAAGCAGGAAAGGCAAGAATTCCTTAATGCTTGTCTCATGACAACAGATTGTTTAACTGAAGCTAAAGTTGGAAAGTTTTTATTAATAATTTGCACAGCAAAAGCGTTACCAAGTAGTCATCAAAGCAAGCATTAGGTCAAGATAAACTTGACATTGTTGCCAAAAGATGAACATTCAGCTGCATCAGTTCCAGACTCCTGCCCGCTGCCTCTAAGCTGGTACTGGTGTAATGGAAGAAGCAAAAATGGTTGGGAGGTCTCTTTGGCAGCAGTATTACTCCATGCTGGATTAATGTGACCTTAAAATAGTGGTCTTAAAAATGGAGGAGACAGACTTTTACCTTGCATTAAATTATTTGGCACTTCACTTTTTTTTTTTTAAATTCCTGGTGGATTTGCCTTTTTTTCACAGGAATGCTGTGTTTTACATGACTACATTTACTTATGCACAGCTGTTTCTCATTGTTTCTCAGCTTAAATCAAAGAAATAGGATTACCGTTAGTGACCCATGTGGTGATAATAAGGCAAGTGTAGGTAGCTTCCTATTTCAGTCTTCCTGTATGGGTAACATTGGAAGATTCCACTGCCGTATTTCCCCTATCCAGGAAACTGAAAATGGCTTTCACTGTGGGATGAGAAGTTGGCACAAGTACAGAAGCATCTGTGCTTTGCCTCTGAAGAATTCTTGTTGAGCCAGTACTGCAGGTTAGAAGCAGAGGAGGTGCTTCAAGATCAGAGGTGTAGGGTCAGTTCAGTCAGAGTCTATCTGTGAGTAGATGAAAATGTAATCTCAGTGTGAAGTCTTGGCATATATACCTCCTGCATGCTACATCCAATTGCATATCTAGCATGTGGACTTGCTGGAGGAGAAGAGTAAGCTAGTTCGATTTCTATCTAGTGTCACACTGCTATTTAGTTAACACCTGAGCTATTAAAATATTGCCAAGACTACAATGGTAATTACTGAAAGAAATAAATAAAATTCACACCTTTTTTCACACCTTCCTTTGGAGGAGTTTGTTGCTGTATGCAGAAAGCATGCCAGTATGCAGAAAGCATGCCAGTGGGGGGAGAAAGAAGTGAAATAATTCGATGTCCATGAAATCATCTAAGGTTCTGAGCATCAATTTTAAGCTTGAGAGAGCACCTAAGATTCGTATGTCACATAGTTTTATTTGAGGATGTTTTCATTTTGATTAAGTTCCTGTAAAGAAGAAGGTGCAAAAAAATTAAAGTAGCTTGAAGACCATCAAAACAATGGCAGTCTAGCAATTTCTGAGAAGAAAATTAGGATTAGCTTTCATACTGAATAAGCTCTCTGAAGTATCTTAAAAAGAGTTTCTTCAACATTCTGATTGTAAACTTTACAATGATTGTGAAACTTTAAGGAGAATTAAAAATTTATATTGTAAACTTCACATTGAAACTTTAAGGAGAAATGTTTGAAGTCCATGCGGTAAGTCAAAACAACTTGCTTTCTTTTCCAGAACTTTTAAGAAGGTTGTTTGCTTTTTAAAACTTTAAAAACAAAACAGTCCAATCGCTGCTCGTGTTTTATTCTCTTGTGATGTCATGCCTGGCACCAGTTCTGCTCTCAAAAGAAGTCAAGTGATTCACTCTAGAAAATCAGTTAAGCAGAAATTTTAAAAGCACTTTTTGCAGATCAATTTTGATATTTCAGTGCTTTTACAAAGCATAGGCATTTTCTCATGTTGGCCCAGATCCTTCCTTAGAAAAAAGGACTAAACATACCTGTAGCAGAACTTTAAGAATGGGAGGTTGTCAGAGCAGTTCTTCATATGTCAAAGACAGATATGTGCAAGAAGAAGCAAGGCTGAAACTTACATAGTTTTTCTTCTTTGTTTTGAAATGTTCTGTAGTTTCACCCAGAAATATCCACCAGTGAAATTTTTATCAGAAAAGGATCGTAAAAGAATCCTGGTAAGTTGGTATTTACTCAGGGGTTGTTTTTGGGAAATAAAATTCTGTGGAATGTAATCCGTCTTGTAGGATTAATTATAAGACGTGAGCAGGAATAAAGTAAATTACCTTGTATGTCATACGTGCTGCACAGGGTTTAGAGTATACTTCATTTACTCTGTGTTGATGTTCTCAAACTTAGCACATGGATAATACACTTGGGCTCTGGTTTGGAGGTTTAAGTTGCCAATTAAGCTACTGTTCTCTGCTTGTAACATCTCAGGACTGCATTGCCAAAGGGTCTGTCGTTTTGTGCTCCCAGATGGCTTAAACTTGCCGAGACTGGGAAACTTTTTAGACACATCTTGACAGAAAGCTTGTGTGCCTGAATTGGACAAAATTTAATCATAAGGCTAGAAAAGTAGCTGCTCTGCAGCACTCTGAGAAGGACCAGTTAATTAGACCGAGGCAATGTTCATGTCTCATATCTTCTATGTTGTTTCTGATATTTTTGAAGCATCACAGGTGTTTTAGGGCAGAAGAGGAAGGCAGGTTAAGTCAGGACAAGTAGTTGTCCAAGGCATTCTTAACTCAGCAAATTGTGCTGCAACATCAGCTTTCCAGTTTTGTCAACAAACACTTTTGAAGTTAGCTGTGTCCTAATTTTTTTTTTCTTGTTTCTGTCTGTCCTGGGGAAAAAAATTGTCCCCACATTTTGAAGAGGCAGAGAAGGTACAGCTACTTAAGATGTGTGATACATAGACATATGAATTTCTGCCTCTGTAGTAGAGAGCAGTGTCTGGGACAAATCCCTGCTAAAGTGCCTAACTTACCTGATGTTCTTTGCTTTGACTCTTCAAAATTTTGAAGAAAAATGCTGAAAAGATGCAATTAAAAACAAATTTTGTTTTTACTGCTTTATTAGACAATAGTCTTCACTGCTATTGCAAAACTTCATAAAGAGTAAGTGTCACCAGCTTAGTTTAGTTCTTCAGTGTCATTCTGTCACTTTTACGACAGCCTGAAGGAGATAGACCTGTAGGCTCCCTGATCCCTTGTTGAATGTGGAAGGTACACTGAGGAAAACATCAGAGAGAGGCTTAATTCTGAAAATTCCTAAATCGTGTGCTCATGTGTCGAAGTGTAGTAAAGTTACCTTAATGTCATGGGTTTTGTGTAAGCAAGATGGTACTTTCAAGAAAAGTGTCGGTGCAAGCTGTTAATAGGCTATGGAGCTCTTAATATTAACTTCTGAACTTTGCCTCTTAAAGATACTGGATATTTTGATGAAGTCTGTTGCTTCAACAGTGATGGCAAGTAGTTGGAATAGGAGTGTTTTCTGGTGACCTGGACGTGAATATTTTGATGTCCGTGTATTTTGTAGAGTTTAAATTACTAAAGAGAAAGCTGGCCAAAATGATCAGTGAGTTGCTCAGTCATTTCTTCTCTGTCGTGACTGGGACTAGTTCAGTGGGAACTCAGATGGGCTTTCTACTCACGTAGACCTTGCATGACACTTGGAAGTTTCTCGGGAGTAAACACAAGAATTGGCAGCCCAAGTGAACTTTGGTAGATGATTTGCTTCATATTTTGATGATGCTGTGTCTTTTCCTGGAATCCATTTTAAGTTCTGATTTTTCTCTGAATGCTGTCTCCACAGCGCTGATCTGATCAGGCAACAGTTCTAGCAGTTATTTTTTATTATACTGAATCTATTTGAAGATGATTGCTAGTAGGAGGGGTGGTATTTCAGCTGAGACTAGATACTCTGGCACTTCCATTCCAAAGAGCTCAAGTCTTTGTCCTATTGTGCATGATTTATCTACTTGCTCAGTTCTCTGAAGTGACTAGGCCACAGGCTTTCGTATGCGAGTGAAGGAATTCTGTTAATACTGTGGATGATAGTGTTGACATTGGTTCAGTCTGTTGTTGGCGTTTCTTCTGAATTGAATGTGGTAGGCCAATTGAAGCATAAAACAAAACAAACAAAAAAATTCCATATGGGACATTAGATGTTTTGAATCTGACTGCAGACAGCAGAAATGAACCGGTCTAGCAAATACACAATTTTTTAACTGCCTCTAGTGGAGGAAATTATCAGTAATATTTGTGCCTTTTCGTAGATACTGAAGTTACCAAGCATATTGGCACTACTAAGTAATTAAATATTTTTATTAATGATGTCTTATTAAAGAATGCCTATTGAAGCTCCAGGTGCTGGTACTTCAATTCTGATATGGAAATTATTCACATACAGTATATGATTTTGTAGATTAATATGTCACTGTGATTTGCAGGAAGTCATATTTAGAAATGATGTATATTGACCTTGCTTTTATGAGTGATTACAGGAGGGTTATGCAGAGAGCTTCAGTGATAAATCATCTTTTCTTTTTTTAATGTAGCCTCAAGTAATGATAAAAAAACTAATTTATACAGTTGTTTACTTTTCCAGGGGAAATTCAGCTCCTTTTCCAAGTAGTTCTTTATCTAATACCTATTGAAGTGATATGTTAATAAAGCTAACATAAATTTATCATAAAAACTGCTTACATATTTAAAGTAATCGGAAACTTCTTTCCAGACAAAATTGGTTTGTGCTTTTTTCTTTTTCTTTTTTTGGTTACATATAGCATAGAAGAGTGCTGTAAGCAATGCTTGGTTTGGTTTATGTTTTTTTCCAAAAGGGAGATGGGGAGGAAGACAACTTCTTTTACTCCACCAAAGACATATTGCGAGCATCGAGTTTGTCTTCTCTGGAATCCTGGAAATAGAAATAGCAGCAAGGGATTTCCTTGGGCCTCAGTTGAATGAATAGGTTCAGGTCGTCTACAGAAAACTTTTGTCGTGGTCGCCACAAAAAGGCAAAACCCTTGGAACATTCAGCAAGGCTGCAGCTTGCTTCCAAGTCAGGATAAGCTTATGGCAGTAGGTTTTCCATGCATATTGTTTTACCCTTGGTAAGTGGTGGCAGCTGGCAGAGGGCTGTTCTCCCTCAGTTACTACCCTTCTTCTTTCCTTGTTCACAGCATTCTGCCAGAAACCTGTTCTTCCCTCCTGTCTGTTCCAGGATAGCGGGAGCCCTGAGAATATTTCCTTTTTTTTAAAGAGGGCTTCTCCTAAATCCTCTTTCTCCTTAGACCAACTAAATGATTTTTTTATTAACTGGTACTTACAATGTCTTTGACACACTGATGGCCCTGAATTTTTAAGAAGAAAAACAAGTGTGAGAATGCAAGAAGTGGACATTCAAGTTTTTACAGAAGAGAACAGATGTAGTTATGTTTTTTTCCTTTTCAGTTTTTGATAGCTTTCTATTTGGCTTTGTCTCTTTCCTGTTTTGTTTTTTTTAAAAAAAAAAAAAAAAAAAGAATTTCTGCTAATCTGGCTTTTTTCAATAGTGGATGGGGAGGGGAGCTGGCAGGATAAATGTTTAGGCTTTGACTAGCCCAAAGGGAAAGAACTTCAGTCATCTACAGCCTTCTCCACGCATCACTTTGTCATTGTAGCACATCATCCATTCATTAGATTCCTGCTTGACAGTTTCACCATATCCTTTTGTGGTTTGGTTACTTGTCACTGCAGCTGAAGAATGGAGATCAACAGCTGAATCACTTTCAAAATGTGAATTTGATCATGCAGTCATATAATATAGCTGATGCCACGCGAGGCTTTTAAACGTCCCTTTATTCTTTGAGAGTGGTGATCTGTCATGTCTTTGTTCTTGAAAACAGCTTATGAAGTGCAGAGAAAATAATTGCTTCCGTAGATATGTCTGTCTGGATGTGTCACACAACTTGCAGTTCTACTACTTATTGTGTTGTCTGATTCAATACTGAGTTAGTGATTTTTTTGTTTGTTTGTTTACTGTTAAAGATTGAGGTGCAGAAAGGGTAAAAATAAAGAACTTCCATGCTTCTACATCTGCAATGGAACAAGAGTGCAAGTTTTTAAATATTTTAATTCTGCCTATTTCTTGGCAGTAAAACATCATAAAATTCCAAGACAGATAAATGCTGGATGTCGGAGCTATTGGTATGAGAGGCTGAAAACAAAATGATAGGGTGTGGGCTATGGATGCATTAAAACACAAAAGGAATAATTTTGGTTTTAGCAGATATTTCAAATGAGAGATCTTCAAAGACTTGCTTTTTGTCTAAGAGTACGCTTCCTTCCTTCCTTCTATGAAGGGTGAAAGAATTTGTAGTACTTACTTAGAACACCTAACATGTCTTCCATTTAAACCAGACAAAAGCTGGATTTGACATTTCTGATATCATAAATCTTCCACAAAAACAACCTGGTATTCTGTGGTCTCTTTTCTGAGAAATGAGAATCACAGAGAATTCTTCTCTTACCTTTTTGGGTATTTTTAGGCTTTGCTGTTGCATAAAAGGGCACAATCCAATTTGAAGGAAAAAAGGAAAAAAATCAAATCTGAAAAAGAGATGTTGATGTGAATGGTTAGCTGAATTTCTAGCCGGACAGTGATGAAACGTGTCAAGCATCTCTTTTGAAATTTTAAATGCTGTAAATATTGGATAAAAAAATTTAAGCATGGAAATGGAGTTGTTTCCCCTGGGGTAAGCAAAGACCTGAAAGCTACTGTTCTTCTGTCTTCATGTTTGTAGACTTTGTCTGGTGTTTCTGTAAAAAGAAAAAGAAATTTATACCAACTGTCCTAACGCAGATAACTGGAGGAGCAGGGTTTGTGGGTTCTCATCTTACTGACAAACTAATGATGGATGGCCATGAGGTTACAGTTGTGGACAACTTCTTTACGGGCAGGAAAAGAAATGTGGAGCACTGGATTGGTCATGAGAACTTCGAACTGATAAATCACGATGTCGTTGAGCCCCTGTACATTGAAGGTGAGTAGTCTCTGCTTTGGTATCTGCACTTTGTTGTGCTTTACCCTCGTAAGTATGTATGTCTGTAAAGAAATGAAATTTATACACTGACTTCTGGATTGGTGTGTCTAATACCTGTATGCTTTGTTTATTAGCCTAATTTCTGTGACCAGTGTCGTGTGAGAGGTTCAGAGCGCTTTTGTCTTTGAAATCAGTTCTTCCTTTCTGAGTGGACAGGAGGAAGGAAATCTTAAAAACTTCCTAATGTGACTGGTTTTGTGAGAAGGCAAGATGGCAATGGGACGGTCTATCTGTCCCATCCGTTGTCTCATGTCCCTGTGTGCCTGCATAGGCTTACTATGCACACAGTGTCTGTGGTCTAGATATGTCATGAACTGAGAAGTTTAATTCAGGGCTGCAGTTACACTAGACAGTTTACATCCTGCAACTGTGTGTGGTCAGTTGAGAGGAGAATAAGCTCTTTCAGAGGGCAAGTCAGCTCACTTTCCTTAATTGCCTTACGTGTCTTCTGTGGAAAACATTGCTTCTACTTTAAGTACAAGCATTCCACAGCCTATAGAATAGGAAAATGGCAGCACTGAATTTCCCAAGTTTTCAAAAAAAAAAAAAACCCAAAACAAAAACAAAAAACCATTCTGCTTCGAAGAAGTGGAAGTAACTCAACATCTAAACTATTATAAACCTCAAACTATTACGCCAAATTGTAGGACAGCATTAATATAACCGTATTTCAGAGATACATGCATTTATAGATTTCTTTAGGAGTGTATAAGTATGTTGTGAATCAGTGAAAACATTAGTCAAATTACATTGCATTTCTGGTGGGTTTGTTCCATCCTTTTAAAGCTTTGTAGCAATGTGGTTCTTTTATTTCTTTAAACAAAAAAATGAATCTGAGGTTGTATTTTTTATTCTTGCTGAATTCTAATGGATGGAATTTCACAGGGAAAATCTCTAGCAATTGCATCTCTTGTATTATTGCTTGTGATTAATTATTGACAATACTACTGAAACAGTCCTGCAAACACATGCTCCTTCTCTGCTCTGACAATGCACTGGTTCAGTTACTACCTGTTATTTTACTTCAAAGTTCTGCTTCCACTGACAGGATAGTGGTACTAGCATCTTATTAATTGACTCCAGGTGCTGGTAGCTTATACCTCAGCCAGTTCAGTTTGTCAGCTTTCCTAATCTTTCCCCTGCATTACCTTCTTTCTGACTGATTTCACGTGAGACCTTCTCAGAGAATCATCATCGTTGCTAATACTGTTGCCCAGTTACTAGGCATGAATGAATGGGAATTCTGAGATCCTTCAGCTGCCTCTCCCATGTTCTATGTAATTAAGTCACCAATTCCCCATTTTGTACTGACAACAAATTATAACGTGTTATTCAGTGGGCAGTTTATTGAATGTCTTCTCATCCTCCAACAGC
Source organism: Fulmarus glacialis (assembly GCF_000690835.1). Lineage (NCBI taxonomy): Eukaryota > Metazoa > Chordata > Aves > Procellariiformes > Procellariidae > Fulmarus > Fulmarus glacialis. The sequence continues at coordinate 28,306 of NW_009209913.1, forward strand.
ATAAATTAAAGCTGGCATGGCTAAATGTTGAAATAAAATTATCTTCAATATACTGGTATGGGAACGTGATAAAATTTCATTTCATTCCAACATAGGAAAGGGAAAAAAAAAAGCTGGTGCAATGAGGGATAGTTATTGTAACATGGCGTATGGATCAATACTTCCTTTCTTAGTCCCAGTTTCTCTTTTTTTACTTGTAAATAGAAATTGGAATGACTGTGAAGTCATGACAAAAGAAGGTTCATATCTAAAGAATTCCCGTTTATTTGCTGTCCTGTTTAAACAAGGTCGTATAAGGATGTTTGACACTTAATTCCAAAGAGAGTAATCAGTACTTTATTTCTGAAGAAGACCTAATTTCTGATCTAGAAAGAACAATGTTTGCACTTTTGATATGGAAAGTGAGTTTAGTCTCAAGATGCGTAGCTTTCACTAAATCTCTTGATGGTTTGTTTTTTTTTTTGTGCATAGGCATCACTGTGAAGCTAAAATCTGCCTTGTTTGAGTCATTATCTTTGATCCATGACAGGAAGTGGCACTCAGCATTCTTGGATCTTGATCTGGATTGGCCAGAAACAGTAATAAATCACCTAAACACACATTTTATTTCTCAGCCCTGGGATACCTATAGTTAACTGTAGTGCTGAATGACTTTCTCCTCCTCCACTAGGATTTCCTTTAGCATTTGGAGAAGTAGAAAACTCACAAGAACATAGCTTTCACTTAGGTTTTTTCAAACAGAAAAGCAAAGGCCCTGAATTCTTTAATGGAATGAAAGTAGTTTAGGAATCTTGAAAGACAGAAAATAGAAAGAAAAAAAATTTTCTGAAAAGAAGATTTTCCAAAATTTGCATAATAGTTTTTTTTTTAATTGTAATTGAGTTCTGTATTTTTAAAGTACTTGGGATTTTTAAAGATGTTTTCATTTCAGCCTAACACTTACGTTGAATTTTAATCCACTAATAAATGGGGTTTTTTTGGTACATGAAGACAATTTTCTTTTCTGAAGGATGGTGTATAAAGAAAAGAATCTCTTATTACTCTTTTCTGTATTATCGGCAAAAAAGAAATCCACCTTTGCTTATTTTCTGCCTCTCATTCTCTACATTCTTTAATGTAAGCAAACAACAAGCACCCTAAGATGGTTACTTGAGAGCACTGTGGCTCATATTTCTGCAAACCTTAGTGTAAAGACGCACAGATATTAGTTGGAGAAAAATGAGAATGAATGCTTGATCTGGTGTTACTGTGATCTACCCCACTTCATGGTAATAGACAGAATTGCATTAAAAACTACCAAATGAAATTTTAGATTAAATAAATGTAGGACAGAAGTTACATACTTAGTTTGCATAGTGACTTGAGGATTCGTGCTGTCTTGTTTATACCCACCTTTGCATTAGAGTTGACTGTGTGTTTGTAGGAAAAAAAAAATGTATTTTTAAACACTTTTAAGCCACCAAAGTCTGTATTTCTGCTGTGAATTATTGTTATACTTGAATGTGTGTTAAAAAAAAAAAAACAAAACCAAACACCACCAAAAAAACCCACAACCAAAAAACCCACACCAAAACCCCAAAAAACCCCAACAACAACAAAAAAACCCCCCACAAGAACAACCTCCTAAAAAACCCCCAAACCATATACCCCACCAAAACCCCCCAAAACAACACATACAAAAATATAAGCCAATTTCAAGGTGATGTTGTAAGATGGCAGTCATACCACAAACTGGACTCCTAAAAAGCAAGCAATACCCCTCAGACTTCAGTCTTGAGGTCTGGTTATCAACTGCTGTTATGTACACACACCTTCTTGTCCACAGTAGCTACAGCAGTTGAATAAAACTGGAAGAAAATGTCAGACAGGCATGCACAGCCTCTGTCCTTCTCCCACTGGCGTTTCTTCTTCCTACTTCTTCAGCAACCTTTGGAAGCCTTAAAACAATCTTTTATAAGGTGATAGATACACATTCCCTTTACCCCAGTGATCTCTTGGATCTGAAAGATGTCCTCCTCAGCTGAACTGTTTCACAGTTCACATGAACACATTTAGGCCTTTGGTTTCTTTTTGGTTGTTTGTGGGGGGTTTTGTTTGTTTTGGTTTTTGTTTTTATCACGCCTTCCACAAATTTGAAACAAAAACAGGCCTGAAAATGCCACAGATTTCCAATGCTTTATCAACAGTGACTCAGTTGAACTGATTTCATTTCCCTAATCACAAATGCACACATCGTTTTATCATTATATCAGAAAATGATACAGCTTAAAGATCTCTTCCCTTGGAAGGATGTTCACAGTAGTCCTCAAGGGTTACACTTTTTAGAGATTTTTCATTTTCGTTCCAACTTAATTAGATCACACTGCCCACTTTGGTTTTGAACCATAGGAGCATAGTTGCAGAGTAGGAATTTTGCTGATGGCCTCCAATGCTTCACTGCTTAAACAGGAGCTCTTGGTAAAATATTCGTACAATACTTCTACATTGCAGTCTGTGGCAGCTGAAGGAGAAATAGGTTATTTCTTTTTGGTCGGGGTAGTGAAGAGTAGTTCCATTCTGTTGCTCGAAGACAGGCTTTTAAAACAAATGCAAGTGCACTGCTTAACTAATGTAATACGAGTAAGTGAGAAGAAAAGAGTTCGTAAGTGGTAGGTAAGGAAGAACTATTTCATCACTTGCTTTCTGAGATGAATTGAAATAGTTGATATGAAGATCAGTTAAATAAAGCTGTGGTGTTTGTTTGGTTTTTTTTTGTTCTGGGTTTGGGGGCTTTTTTATTATTATTCTTGATACCAGCAAACCGGTTTCTGGCAAAACATTTCTTAAGTGTCGGCTCTGTTTTCAGTGACTGTTGTGAATGCAAAGGTAGTTTGGGTTTTTTGTTGGGCTCTTCAGACTTTCATTGAAGAGCTTTCAAAATGATGGAATAAAAATACATTTTGCAAGTTGAGAGAAGTGACTTTGCTGGCTTGTGGGTCTGAGTTGACTTTAAGGCTAAAACCAACAGTTTCACAGAATTGGCCGAAAGAATAGGCTATTGCCTTCTTGTGAATAACAGCCTTCCAGAAGTCAAGATAACATTTTACTAAACACTGTTCTACAATATCCTAAATTGTTCCGTCTCCAAGTCATTTCACAGATAACTTAGGGCACATACAAATGCAGCTTCTAATTTTTTATGTGAGTGCCTTCAATACATTTTTTTTGCTTCAGTATTTCCATTCCAGATTTTTCTCCCCCTAGTCTTCATTCCTTCTGCCAGATACTTAATACATTCAACTTGATGGTTTTAAATTGTATGATTATGGAAAGTCATGACAAGGCAGAAGATAACATATGCTTCTTAATTTTGTTTGTCCAAAACCAAGCGCAGCGGTGCCTGGGTCTCTGGTGAAGCTCTCCAAAACTGTTCCAGTATGAGCAATAACTTTATAAAGTTATTCTAGTTTGCCATAAGTTACAGGCAACATTTTTAACATTAGGAGAATAAATCTGTATTTGTAGTCCTTTTTAGCTCAGTGCGAGCTGAAATGTCTCGCTTCACTGTGTCAGCTTCTCTGGCCTGACCTACAGAATTGGTGTGGCTGTTCTTTACAGGAAAAGTCCGTATGTTTAAGCTGTAGACACTTGTTTGTATGCTGCTGATCAAAGCTTTTCTGCTTAGTACTTCCTGACTAGCAAGTACAGTGATGGATGCAGGTGCTAGGTGGAGTTAGTGACCCATTTAGTCCTTTTTAGTACCATGACACATGTTGGAGGCAGAAATTGAAGATGAAGGTCATTCCTTCATAGGAAGGAATGTCATTTTGTAACATAGGAAAGGTAGATTCTACCCTTACTATTCACTTAGAAAGCACACAGAACACATGCAGCGATACAGCTGGAAAATAAAGGTAGATGATATGAAGGAAGGTCGTTTTATTGCAATATTTTGTAAAATTGAGTGGTTATATTGATCATACTTGTTTAGCATTAAGGAAAACACAAGACTGAATGTTTGTGTCTAGATTTAGGTATTAGAGTTCATGTATACTAAATTATAGGGGTTTTTTGAGCTTTTCGCATGGAAAAGGACACAACTGACAAATTTTAGTTGCTGCGGACCTTGCAACATGTTACTAAAACTTTATTTATGTTGATTGTAGATCTCTGTATTTGTCACTAGGTACCTAATGGTTTGAATGTTTATGCCAGCTTCTAAGTCTGTGCTATTTTGAAATGGATTTTTTTTTTTTGCTTTTTTTCAACAAAATTGTAACATGAAAAATGTGTCTAATGTTTCTTTATTTTATCACTAGTCTACCATCCTGTGCTTGGTAAACTACTTCTTGCTGCTGTGTTTGCAGAGGCTTACAGAGTTCTAGCCCCTGATATGAGTTACATACAAAACTTGTTATCGTTTGTTCTTCTGTTATGGTCCTTACCTATCTACATAAAGCTTTGCACAACCTTTCACACAGTCATTTTCAATTAATTGCACCATGGCTTAATTGTAAAGCTAGCTCAAGTCTTCTTAGCAGGCACAATTAAATGTTGTAAAACTTTTTCTTTACCTCATACAAAAGGAAGGGGCGTGGAGGTGAATTGCAAGATGCATTTGTTCCTGTCCTCCAGTAGATGCTGTCCCAGTCACCCAAACAGTTAATCCTCTAGGATAGCTTTCCACAGTTTTGGCTTGAGGAGAGTTTAAGTTGCCTGCTGTATTAAATAACTGCCAACTTTGTACTAGAGCACATGAGGTTGTCAGCCAAGCTAGGTAGATGGTTTTGTCTGGCATGTCTGCCTGGCCTGCTGAAATTCTGAGACAAAAAAGTATGCATTTTTTAGACCTGACAGTTAAAAGAGAGAAGGTGGAAGGACAAATAACTGTACTTGTCTCAACATCCTCAGCTTGATGTCTCAAATGTGACCAGTTTGGGGAAGAAACTTGCCTTTCCACCTTTCTGAAATGTCCAACATTCTCTAAATGTTTTGGAAAACGAGCGATGCTTTGAATTGGTCTAAAGCTGAGTACTCTAAAAATTACTTCCTAGGCAAGGGGGAAGGATCCTGGAGCTGCCTGGCTACCTGTCCCTTTGATCCAGAAGATGGCCGTCTGACACTTGGCAAATGCCCCATCTTCCATCCATCTGCTAGTTCTGCTCTTGCTGAACCTTTTCATCACAGGAGCCTTTGTGCATATGGGAGGAAGTATGTTGACGCAAACCAGAGTCAGACAGGCAAGACCATGTCTCTGGCAAGGAAAACCTTCTTTGTCTCCCAGCTCCTTCCCTTTGTCACATTTAAGGCAATTGCCAGCTGGGAAACAAAGTGAGGAAGAAGGACTAGGTGAAGAAGAGTGCTTTTTTTCTTTTTTCTTTTTTTTTTTTTTTTAAGCACTGTTCATTACACTTAGCTCCTGTTTAAAAATAAATAAATAAATTTGAAATTATAAGGAACCTTTGGGGTTTTGTATTTTTTTTGCATTTGTTTCTAGTTAACAATTACACAGCCACTTGGATAATCACAGGCCTAGCTCTATCCTGATGCAGCAAAAGGAAAGGTAGTTTTTGGCCCTGTTCATCTGATTTGCCACGTACCATTAAAGGAACTGTTCCTATAGGAGCTGCTGTGTGTCAAAAATTCAGACAGCTATTTAAAAAACAACAAAAATGAAGTGGATGGAGGTAGGGAGGCAGGAAAGTGTTCACTTCTGCTTTGACAGACTAGGATTGGGCATAAGTTACTGACTGACCACAATGCTTTTGAAGTGACATTTTCACTCTGCAAAAATTCCACCACAGGCTGTTGAAAACTAGATTTAGAAAGGGTTGTGAAGGAATAGGTAGAGAGAAACAGCATAAAACGCAGGTCAGAGTTCAGCTCTGTGTTGACTGCAGGTGGCTTTAGCTATTACTTTGTTCATTTTTCTGAGCCACTGTGCTTGAATTGCCCGCTGCCTGCAAGCAGGGGTCAGCGGCTTTTCTGAGCGTTTCTTTCGTCAGCTTCCAGTCTACCCTTTTTCTTTGGTTTCATGACAGTACCATGCTGTGGGAAGGGGATGCTTACATTCAGAGGCATAACTTGAGGCAGTCATGTATTTCATTCATATGCATGGCTCATCTGTAGGAGGCATGTCAAAGTTCAACAGACCAATTAAACTTCACCCCATGCTACATCTTTGCATTATTGCCCCAACACAAGAAATCCTGCAAAATAATTTGATTAAATTTTATTCACTACTGAAGCTTACAATGTCAACAGTGACCGTGACCAAAATAAGGATAAATTATTCCATGTCACACTTCGTCACACAGAACAATTAACTATTTTCATATTGCAGACAGAATCCTAAAAGTTTCAGTTGCATTAGCAATGCGGGCAGGGCTTTGAATCGAGTCTGAGCTGGGAGCTTGCTTCCTCCAGCACTCACTGTGTCAGACCGTCTTTGGATACTAGATGCGTTGCTACTATAAGTTGCCTTCTGTGAAAAGCTCTCTTTTGATGCTGCACAGGAGTTGATAGTGAATGGAAATATCAGTTTCTGTTGATGCGAGAGCAAATAGCAGAGCAGTCTGCTACGTGAAATTGTATTTCTCTGCACTTTTTTATGTGAGAATAAGTCCTCACCAATGTGACACATACGCCAAAATTGTATCTGTAGCTTTTTGGGCTGTTTTGACATCTTGTAGGCAGCTGGTCATCTCCACTCTTGAGATTAACAGCTATAGACCAAAGAGAGCATGGTAACATATAAGAAGCAGATATATTTTGTGGCATCTGCTTGAGTGTACTAACTGTCAAATATCGTTACTCTGTCAAGATGGTAAAACTTGGGGGTGATGGAGTCATGCAGATCACCTTAGAAGCTGATCTTGTGTTTATGCTGATAGTTATTTGTTCTGTGTGATGAGGTTTGACTTGAAATAATTTCTCTTATTATGGTCACTATTGACATTTTAAGCTTGCAAGTTGAGCTTTGTTGAATATCGGATACTGCTTTTGAAAGTAAGTCCAATTTTTATTGGTTTGGTTTTATTATAATGTAACAAAAAAAATCTTTTTTCCCTGTGGTATCTCCAACCTTTGCATTCTTATCTCATGCAACCCATTTTGCAACCCTGATATGCTGAAGCTGGTCTCAAATTAGGATTTGCCTATAATTTTCATGATTACCAATGTTAATCAACTAATATCTTGGGATTCTTTTAGGTTTCATACTTAAGACTGGTTCTGGTGTACTGCACAGCTTATTGAGGTTTTTTCCAGTTCTTTACATTTGCTGGGGTGAGCTGAGCTCTTTGAAGTTCTAAAGTACAGAGGTAGCAACTTTTCTGACGGCCTGTTAAAAAAACAAAGTTGAATGAAGTCCTGTGTGCTTATTTTCCTTATATCAAATACCATTTATGATACCTATATGTGTCTTCTGAACTACCTCGATAGAAATTACTGCCATGCTCGTTCTGCAAATAGACCATTTTATGAAAATGGGTAAATAGCTGAAAATAAACAGGTAAGCCTGACTACTGGATGAATAGACAGCAAAGCACAATTCATTTAGCTTAAGATAGAAATAAACTGAAGTAGAAGAAGTTGGAGAGAGAAGGAAGTCCTGATTGAAGATACATTTGGCCTTTGAACTTAAAATCTGTTACAGCCTTTATTCTCTTTTCTCTCTCTGTTCTCTTGTGCTAAGAATCACAGAATCATAGAATGGTTTGGGTTGGAAAAGACCTTAAAGACTATCTAGTTCCAACCCTCCTGCCATGGTCAGGGACACCTTCCACTAAATCAGGTTGCTCAAAGCCTCATCCAGTCTGGCCTTGAACACTTCCAGGGATGGGGCATCCACAACTTCTCTGGGCAACCTGTTCCAGTGGTTCACCACCCTCACTGTAAAAAATTCCTTCCTTATATCTAATCTAAATCTACCCTCTTTCAGTTTAAAACCGTTACCCCTTGTCCTATCACTATACTCCCTGATAAAGTCCCTCCCCATCTTTCCTGTAGGCCCCCTGTAAGTACTGGAAGGCTGCTATGAGGTCTCCCCAGAGCCTTCTCTTCTCTAGGCTAAACAACCCCAACTCTCTCAGCCTGTCCTCATATGGGAGGTGCTCCAGCCCCGAGTCATCTTCGTGGCCCTCCTCTGGACCACCTCGAGCAGATCCATATCTTATGCGGGGAGCCCCAGAGCTGGATGCAGTACTCCAGGTGGGTTCTCATGAGAGCAGAGTAGAGGGGCAGAATCACTTCGACTTGCTGGCCACGCTTCTTTTGATGCAGCCCAGGACATGGTTGGCTTGCTGGGCTGCAAGCGCATGTTGCTGGGTCATGTCCAGCTTTTCATCCACCAGTACGCCCAAGTCCTTCTCAGCAGGGCTGCTTTCAATCCACCCATTGCCCAGCCTGTATCCATGTTTGGGATTGCCCCAACCCAGGTGCGGGACCTTGCACTTGGCTTTGTTGAACTTCATGAGGTTCGCATGGGCCCTAGTCTATACTCATGACCATGGTGTACCTGTTTAGGTTTTTTGTACTAGGCTCTATTTTGCTGTTGTGTGGAATATGTATTTCCTATGGGTGATTTGAATCTTTAGGTTTGTTTACACTGAAATCACAGAAATGCAGCAAATTTAATTAGTTAAGATTGGGACTTGCATTACCTGGGCAATCTGTTGCCCAAGCTACCTTATTTTAGATTAGGTTAGGCATCAGTATACCTTCATTGATTACAACATATGGTCTAATATGTTGGTTAATTATATTTCATAACTGGGGAGGCTGGAATCTCTGCACTGGGGAGAAGTGAAAAATGTCAACACACAGACAGACTTCTGTATCTGTGTCAATAGTGTTGATATATGCTATGCTTTAGTTTTTGTTTTACTAAAAAGTAAGTCTTGCTTTGGGTTACAACAGGTTTGCATACATATATATTATCTGTAGGTAGCAATATAGGAAGTGCTGAGTTCCAATGTTAGGAAATGCAGAAAGAAGTACTTGTTTCTTGACCCTAATGTTTTCTTACTTAATATATTACACGGGAAAATAATAATGCTTTCTTCCTCTCCCTCTGGTTTTCTGTAGTGGACCAGATCTATCATCTAGCATCTCCTGCTTCGCCTCCAAATTACATGTATAATCCTATAAAAACATTAAAGACCAACACTATTGGGACATTAAACATGCTGGGTAAGTGGAAGTCTTTTTTCTTACTTAACTTGGTTAGACATAATATAACCTGGACAGAGTTACTGGAGGGAGAGGAGGGTAGAGCAGATAAGTTGAACGTTTTAAAAAGTTGATTCTTTAAGAAAAATAAGGGGGTTTTTTTCCCTTCTTTGAAGATTTTTGTACTTTAAATATATCTGCAGATGAACTCTGACAACATGCAAGCTCAGCTATCAAAGCACAAGTACTTCATGCCTGTAACTATGGAGTAATATGGAGTAATATGGAGGCTATGGAGTAATAACTGCAGTATTTATAGAAATCATAGGAACAGTTAAGAGCATGGGATTTTTATAGCAAAGTTGTGTCTGTGACCGCACTTCTCACCTTGGTGACTGTGGAACATTCCCACGTTTGCCATGAGTGACTGTTCCTTTCCACCACAGCAAACATTGAACTAGGTGGAACTGCATTGGCTCTGTAAACCCCGAATATCAAGAGCACTGCACCCTCTTGTGCATGCCTTGGCTAGCAAATTCTGCAAGAACGTTTAATGTCTAGCTTCATGCTAGATAATTACAAGGCAACATTTTCAGCTTTGTCTGTTGGTTTTGATGCTGGGAATGTGCCTATGAAAAGAAGGCCTCAAGCCTTCACTACTTTTTCCTCCCATCTTTGATCCATTTGGCATATGCTGCAGCTTGAACTGGGTGTCAGTGATCCTAAGTTATTAGGAGGCAAAAAAACGACTGGGCATTAGCTCAGCTGAGTTTCTCATTTGAGTGATACACTAGTGAGTACAATTCAGGGAAGTGATTTAGAAGCTATTGAGATACCAGACAGTTGTACGGCATAGATTAGAGATTTCTTCGAAGGCCAGAAAGTCATTGAAATGGAGTGCAGAATAATCTTGAGTGATGGGTAGGATCATCCAGGCTGTTTAAAGGCGCATAATAAAGGAGAATGATTGATTTTGTCCTGTAACATGTTATTCTATATCAGTTTCTTTATGTAGCTTGTCTTTAAGTTTTGCTAATCATAATATGTTGTGTTGTTTCAAGATCCTGATTTCATAACTGGAATGGTTTATGCTTACTTGGCCTTTATTTAGGGTGTAATATATATTAAGTTCTTGGATCTTGGTTCAGTGTAACTTTTAGTCCCAGAAGCAAACACATCACATGTGAGTGCTGCTCTGCCATTTCTCAATTCTAGCTTGGGAGTGGGAGCTATGGCTGTGATTTACAGCTAGATTTATCTAGTAAGAGAAATCGAATTCTCTTTAAAAACATGTAAAATGGGATCACATTAAAGCAGTTAACATGACTGAAAGATTCTTGAACTTGATCTAATTACATTCTTCTTTCCCTGCCCGAAATTTAGGGTTAGCCAAACGTGTTGGAGCACGGCTGCTGCTGGCCTCTACATCAGAGGTATATGGAGGTAAGAAGGATAAAACAGTGTTTAGAGCTCTTGAGATGTGACTGTGTAAAAGGGTATTTACAAACCTTTTGTTGGATGTTTGATAGATTTGCATCACTCTCTTAGCTTGATTTCTTTATTAGATGTACTTCTCACAGCTTAAAATGTTGGCATTAGTACTTGCTTTAAATCTCTAGTCAGAGTGGTAGAAGGAGCTCATACTTTGTAACTTTCCTATGTCTTAGTTTATGGCTCTTTTTCAAAAGGGCTTGTGGGAGAATTTTGAGTGTTGAACTTTGATTAAAATCCAGATGCCTTGATGAAACCTGTGAAGAAAGATAATTTCAGTAGCAAATCTGCTTCTGTCTTCCCCAGAAGATTTAGCAATCGCCCTAGTGTGTGCAGCACAGCGCAAGAGACAAGGACATGACCTCCAAGCTAAGAAAACAGTGATTGTGCATGCATGCCTTGTGGTGTCTTTTAAAACACCGAGCAATGGTGCCGTACCTCTCCTTCTTCCTTTTGCTGTTACTAAGAAGTGAAGTAGCGAGAGAATGACTGATAGAACTGCTAGCTGGAGAATCTTTAGTACTTCCTTGGGGTGTGTGACAGACCATGTGCCTTCTAACAAAACTTGCTGCTTTTGTAAACTCTTGCCTAATTGATAATAGCAGTGTTGCAAGGTTAATGGAGATACGCAGGCACAGCACCTGCTCAACATTAGTAGTTATGAGAGTCTAGGCTTTAAAAAAACAAACAAAGAAACAAAAAATACTCATCTCTGTAACAAGATGCAAAGCTTTGTGAGGAAAAAGTGAGGAAGGACAAAAAACATACCTCAAGGAGTACACTTTTGGTGGAATAACTTCAGTCAAGAAGATTCAAGGCAAATACCCAAGCAAGAGATCCACTAAGATGACTGGGCAACCAAATAAGTGGCTTGAGCATGTACAGCATTCCTACTGCCTCTCTTGCCTTTGATTATCCACGGTCAGGCTCCACAGAGAAAAATGGTAGCCCCAAGGACTCTTCTGTAGTTGAACAAACTCCCTTCTGGAGCAGGGGACCAACAGGCAAAAACAACCCAAGTTTTGGAGGCTCATTGCTTTGCTACAGTCTGCATGCTGAAGTGGAAAACTTGAAACTCCCATTATCAGGCTTTGTTGTGTCAGTAAAGCCAGTGGAGAGAGTCTACTCATATCATACTCTGACTAAACAAAGTCATTTTGCTGAAAAATAAAGGTCAGAAAATAAAGTCAGAAAATATTTGTTAGCTGTTTCCACAGAAGTTCTCAAAGTAGTGTTGTATAGAGAGCTTCCAAGTACTCTGTAAGGCTGCCTCTGCCAGAAAGGAGACAGAAGCTGAAGTGGCCTTCCAGATCGCAGCACCTTCTAGGGCCCTTTTAAGAATGCTGTAGGCTTTTGTAATCATGTAAAACCTCTCTGTATTTGTCATTGCTCTGTGGCTCTCATACGGCAGGAATTCATCTGTAATCATGAGTGAGCAGTATAAAAACTGGAAGGGTTGATCAGAACTGACCATCAACGTTGTTTCAAAAACTAAACTGCAACACTTGAAAGTTCAGTGGTAATGTATGCAATCTTCAAACCCAGTAAGGAGGGTAAGACAGCACAGATAGCAAAGTGGGGAAATGTAACAAAGTGATTGTATTGTTTCAAGTATATAGAGTGAACATATGCGCGCACACAGAGCTTCCTAGGAGATTTTTGGTTGGTTGGTTTATTTTGTAATCAAGAGCTTCGGTACTGGATCAAACCAAAGGATTGTCTAACCTGATTGATTGTGCCTAGTAATAGCTAGTAAAAATGCTTAGGATAAAACAGAAGAAACATAGCAAGTACGTTGTGGTACATCACTCTACTCTTTCTTCTTTAAGAAATGTAGTACTTCTCCATTTTGTCCATTTTTCTTTCCTTGTTTCTTATTTTATAAAACTTGAAGATGCTTTACTTTCTTTTTTTGCAAATAGAGTAAAAAGTGCTGCCTACATGACTTACAATATTTTCTCTGAATTACATTAATAAGAGTCTTATTTTTTCCCTTGAAGTAGTCTGTCTTTGCAGAGGAGAGTTGAATTTAACCCTCTGTTCGCACATTCTTTTAGGAGAAAGCAGATGATGGCTGTGTTTGCTTGTACTCAGTTATCTTACTGGAGACTCACATCTTCCGTAACTGTCATTTTCATGGTTCAAGTGAATACACTTTTAAGGAATGGTGTTGAAACTTAATATCTTTTAAAATGCATAGTTCAGAGAGAAACTATTAAACTGTATAACACCAGTGATCTACTGAAAGATTCATTATATATAGTCACCTTTTCGATAGAAGATCATTTAAGGTGGTTTTTTTCCCCTGTAGATCCTGAAGTTCACCCTCAGAATGAGGATTACTGGGGCCATGTGAATCCAATAGGTCCAAGAGCCTGCTATGATGAAGGAAAGCGGGTTGCAGAGACCATGTGCTATGCATACATGAAGCAGGTATTAAACTTGTATCAGATTCAATGGATTTTCTGTAATTATGAAGGCCAAATGTGTGGCAAAACTGGAATATGTGTATTTAGGGGTAGAGGGCAAAAGAGAGTATCTTGAGTAGGAACGTTCATACTGTAGCTGCAAAATCTGTTTTCTTTAAGGTAAAGAAAAGTTTTATTGCTCCTATCTGTTGTGTTTTTTCAGATGAGCAGTGTTCTTCAAGAAAATGTGCTTTAGTCTTCTTGATAGACGTATTATGTCTTTCATTATTGTAAATAGTTTTTAGACAGATTAAACTGAGGTGACCTTACTAATTTGGGAGCCAGATAACAGAGTTGTTTTAAGTTGGTCCTGTGCTGAGAAGTGCTTTGCTGAATAGGGCCATTACTGATAAACATGGAATGTTTAATGAGCATAATTGAAATCAGAATATACAGGTAAAAATTAGGAAGTTCTTTAATGAGTACTCGTATAGGAGGAATGTATTTTAAATCACTTTAGAAATGTCTTAAAATTATGTAGGTATAAATACAGCCCTTAAGGAAAGAGATGAATACTCAGCTATGTCATGCACTTTTTCAGACAAATACAGTAACATGAGGATAAAAATGCAATTTAAAATATGTTTGTGAAATGATACATGCCAGTTTCTGTGGGTTTTATAATCAACAAGTAGAAACTCATTAACTAACCTAGCATCGACTCTTTACCTGTATGTGAATCTTACCTTATTTAATTGCTGTTCAGCTAGTCTCTGGGAGACTATTTGATTAGAAAATGTGGCACACTAAAGAAAATCATATCACTGTTTCTTGGTGTTTGCAGCCTTAATATACAAAGGTATAAATCAATCAAATGTAGTATATTCTGTAGAATTTTAAACCTTTAAATAATAAAATACTAAGGGCTTTTAAAAACCTTGAAAACAGAATTAAACTTAAGTGGTAAGACTTTAGGGATGGTATTTTAGTACAGAGGTTGTAGTAATTTTCTCTTATCTCTTCTGCCAAACAGAGAAGGCAGAGGATCGTGTCTCCTTTGTTCTTTTTTAAATCATTTAAGGTACAATATGGGGGTACTGCTCTTGTTCAGGATGATGCCTTCTATACTTAACTGTAGAAAAATATGCCTCGTGGGTCTGGAAATCCGTTCACAGTTGAATGTTGTAGTTTTTATGAGAAATTCTTGTGCTGTAGGGTATTGAATTTTTTGCAAGTTTGTGGTACACACTGCAGTATTCTTTTAGAAGGGCAAGACTGTAGGTCATTTGAAAATCATGGGCTGTATCTTAAAGCCACAGGATGAGTCATGATACTATCCCATAAATTTTATGCAGTATTTACAAAGGATAGTAAAGGTTTGTAAGGTAGAACTGCGATGCACACATACATTAAGTGAAAACTCATGATGCAAATGAGCTCTCTGTCCTAGGGGCAGCTCTGTGAGGTCTTATACTTTATTATGGGTTAGTGAAGTCTGCCCTAGCTTGTCCCACATTCAGGTATATTCTGAAACACTGTTGAGCTTTTTTGCCCCCAGAACTTAGATGATACACTGTTATTAGTGGAGGAAACATTATCTTTTGCTAGTGGAAAAATCTGACTACTGCTAGGAAAGTAAGTATTGTGCTTTTAAGAGGGTTTTCAGACAGGAGTTACCTAGCCCAAAACAATTGGATTTACAGGATTTCGGGCTAAAATGTTTCCAGAATCTTCTCAGCTTCAATAAAAAGAAGAAACAAGCAAATTTATTTCTGCCTTTTTGGGTCATTTCTTCCAGAGTTTTCCATCATCATGCACATAGTTAGGTACCTTATATATCTAATCACATTTCCAAAAAATATAAAAATTAACTTCTACATTATACTTCCAGACAGGTTGTTTGAATCAGAACCGGTCTTGAATCTAGTCAAAGATTATGACTCTTTATTCACAGTTGTCAGAGTTCCTCAGTAGGCTGTTCTGACCAAGACCTTTTTGGTGCACTCTTTCTGCTGGCAGCATTGTTTTGTTCACTTATTTTGATCCTATGAATTAAGCATTTCTTGATTTTCTCTCCTGTTTACAAATGCTGTCTTTAAACAAGCCCAGCAGTACTTCCTTATCAAAGAGTCCAAGGGCAGTAGTAGCATTCAGTAATATAGAAGCATCTGCTTGAAAGGAGAGGCTGGAGAAATGCAGGGCTCACAAATTCAGAGCATGTACCTGAGCTCATCTCATCCTGTGTGAGGCACCTGAGTGTGTGGTTTGAGAAGATATTTGCTATAGGCTTCCAGGAGCAGCTCTCCCTCCTTCAGTATGTGCGGGAGCGTAGGTCAGCTATGCTCCTTAGTGTGAGTGGAAGTACCTGCTTCTGGAACTTTTCTCAAGCCACGGGAAGCTTTAGTTCCTTGCCCTGTTCATCTGGGAACTAAATTGCATCCTCTGATTCAGAGTTCTTCAGAATTCCCTTCTCTTCATCTCTTTTTCACTGCTTGCTAGCACTCCATCCTGGAAAGCCTTTTTCAGTTCACTCTCTTCCCTTAACAAGGTGCAAGGCATAGTTTTGAAACTCTCTTTATAATAACAGCTTGTCAATCTGTTTACTTTCTCCATTCTGTACTCTTATTTTTGTTGTTATTCTGCCTATCCTTCCTAGTCCTTCCAGTGCTTTATGCTTTTGCATAAACTTCCTATACAGGTGTGTGACTTGAGTTACCATAACTAAATATAAAGTTTAACCACCTTTAAGTGGACAAGTGGTATGCTCTGCCTTATAGAATATTCTATAACCAGGACTGTGAAGACTCAAGGTACCAAAAAATCTTAATAGGTGAAGAACGGGAAGACATGCTAGAGGTGAAGTTTATTATATTGATGTGAGAGAATAACACAGCAAACTGGTGTTGAAATTTGTTAAATATAGAAGTGCATTGCAATTGCAACACTGGGGTGATTTTCTGTTTTATATTGAGTTGTACTTTCCCTGAACTTTAATTCACAAATTGAGTTGGTTTCAGTAATCATAAAAAGCCTTGATGTAAAATGTAGGGGTAATGAAAACTGTTGATTGAATTGCAGCTGAAAAGACATTGAATAGTGAATAACCAGGGTAATTATTGAGTAATTAGATAGAAAACTAACAGTTATGTTGAATTAAAGCAGTTTGCTTTAATGTCTTTTGGGAGTGTAGCCTGTATTCTCTAGTTAGCGCTCGTTTCCTTGATATTCAATATAGATTATTTTTAAGCATGCAGCGTTCTTTTTTGGTGTTGTCACATTAAGTCTGTTAGCAGTTTGCTTAAGAAAAGGTGCAGAATTGTTGGAAGAATGCGGAATTCTTTCTGTGGAAGAATGGAATTGAATTTTTTGTGGTTCTGACAGCACAGGGGAGAAGAGGAAGCATTGCGTCTTCTCAGGGCAATAGTCAAAAGCCCAGAGAACAGTCCTTTAATGACACAGATGGTGGTTACTGTTGGAGGTATACCAGGCCAAAGCTAAATTGTAGTGGTAAAAGACATCATGGATTCCTTCACCTTTTTAGAAGCCATGCAGAGGAGTTTCACTTCCAGGAATAGTAGTGATGCCAAGGTTGGAGAAGGGAGTCTGTAAGGTGCTACAGGCAGTCAGCCACCTTGGGCAAGTGCCTCTAATGTAGGTAAGAATTGAGATGCTACAGCCTCTCTCACTGCTGACTGAGAGGGCATTGACACCGCTAAGGTGCAGGTGTCAGCACCGCAGCTAGTGTCGCATCTGAGTTATTATATACAAAGTCAGTGAAATTCAGAAAGAAGAGAAAAAAATCATACACAATTCCTTTCCTTTGCAAAGTCTGAGAGGTCACACGCTCACAGTTATATTAATATTCTCAATAAATGGGGCAGTTCCATTGAAAATTCCAAGTACTGTTTGTTGTTAGTCGCTTCTATCTCCTTGATTAACTGGCTCCACTTTGAAAGGGGAATCAGTGCTGCTTTCAACCATTGGTTCACAAATAGGCTTTTATACTTTGGAAGAGAGAAACCACAGATAAAAACCCTTTCCCATAGTTCAGTAAAGCTAAGTCCTGCAAACTGTAATAATATAGAGATTAAATAATGCTAAGCTTTTGAAACTGGCGTGTTCCAGTTACTGTCGTACAGCCCTTCTGATAGTCCTGCCATTTTGTAAAAGCTGCTGGTATGTATTCTCTGTACTGTCGGATTAATGGATCTGCACATTTTCTAATGAGTTGTTAGAGCTCTCTGTAATAATTTTTTTGCTGTGTAGGAGCTCTGCACATGAACCAAACATTGTGGTTTGTCCTGTACAAATGTAGAAGTGGAAGTCTGTTGTTAACGTTCAGTTGGAGGAAGTGAGGTGAAAAGGGGAGAAGGAGAATGCTGCAGTATCTGATGCAGTATTATAAAAATGCAACCTTTGTTTCACTGGGTCATTAGTAATAGGAGCCTCTCTGTAAGTGGAGAGTTTCATTATTTAAGTATCTGTTTATAAATTTTATTATTTTATCTGAGTTGTCAGAACTTGGGAGTCTGTTATAGACCACCCAACC
>NW_009209914.1:0-200 GCF_000690835.1 Fulmarus glacialis
TCATGCTTGACCAACTTGATAAACTTTTACGATGACATGAGTGGCCTGGTAGTGAAGTGCAGCGGATATTGTCTACCTGAACTTCAGTGAGGCCTTTGACACTGTCTCCCATAAGATTCTCACAGAAAAGCTGTTGATGCATGGGCTGGATGAGCAGACACTGAGGTGGACTGAAAACTGGCTGAATGGCCAGGCCCCGC
>NW_009209915.1:0-8794 GCF_000690835.1 Fulmarus glacialis
TTGTAGCCGTCTCTGTCGGCCCGGACGCGTTTTGCAAAGGGGCTTTTCGAATTCATAAAAAACGCATGATTTTTCTTCAAAAAATTTGTCGTGAGCGTGAGAAAGTGCTTCGATCTGGGCTGCTACGAAAGGACTGGGAAAGGAAGCCGCTGCTATTGCAAGCAGCGTTGCAGCTTTTCCGTAGGTAGATAGACCTGGCTGGTCACTGCGTTGCCGGGAGAACAGCTTTTATCCGAATGTGAAGTACTTAAACTGCTTTTTAATTATTTGTTCTAATTTAATGAATGCTTTTTCTTTGCAGCCGAGTTTGTGATAAGCCTTGCTGAGAAAAATACTACGTTTGACACGTTTAAAGCAGTTCTTCTAAAGAATGGTGCTGAGTTCACTGTAAGTGAGATCTGAACGTTATTTACGTGTTCTTCGTGTCCTGGTGTATTTTATAGAGCTTTTCGTTTTAAAGAGAGGTGTAAGGAGTGATTATTGGTTTTCTCCAATTGGAAAACTATGCACTAATTAGCTTTTGAGTACTCCTGTCTCATCAAGCTAAGCCTCCCCCTCCCTCCTTTTTTTTTTTAAAAACTTTTGTAGTTTTTGCAAAGCATCCTTCTGAGGACTTGAACTGCTCTTTGTCTTGTTGAGCGTATAAAATATGGAAGAAACAGCTTTTTATGAAGGCAAATGTTGTCATAAGTCTTTTTATGATACTTAGATACTGGGTTCATGAATTCCCCAGAAATAACTGTAGTTGGATTAAATTGGTGATTAAAAATGATAAGTAGAAAAGTCACTTAAAAGGAATTATCATAACAATTTTCAGATTTAATTTATTGTATCTTTTTATGATGCACATGAAGCCCAATGTTACTTTCTAAAAATGAACCTGCATCTTCATAATTGAGGTTTTTTTTTGTCCTGCTAAAAAATCCTTACTTGTGCCTTCTAATAATGAAAAACAGCATTGCAGTAATTTCTTAGATTAAAGTATTTTACTAAATTTTTCAGGATTCCCTTATTAGTAATTTGCTACGCCTCATACAGACAATGCGGCCTCCACCAAAGCCATCTACAAGCAAAGGTATGCATAGTCTTGTCTCTCTTATCAGTTCAATGTACAAAGGAAAACAAAACTCTTAGTCTTCCATAGTTTTTGGCCATGTTTGGTGAGATTGATGTAGTTACTGTAAGACAAGATTTTTTATCTTGTTGTTGCAGTGGGAGTCTCGCTGTTGTTAGTGGTAGATTAGCAAAGCCGTTCAGGCACTGAAAACATACTGATTACTGCTATTTAAAGTACTTTTGTATTTCACAGATTCACTAATAATCAGTTATTGTAATTATTAATAATAATTTTATTAGTAATAGGATAGTGATTTTATTTGTAGGAAGGTAACATTGTAATCTTTGAATTGAATCTCTGTAAAATCTGTATAAACCTTTGCATTCAGATGAAAGTTAAACTTTATATTCAATTACAGAAAAATCGAGAGCAACTCATTCTAGCTCTTCTAAGTTTTGGGGTTTTTTGTTTGTGTTTTTGTTTGTTTGTTTTAAATCTCAAAATCAGAGACAGTTGTCAAACCCAAATCAGAGAAGGAAAAGTTGAAGGAATTGTTTCCAGCCCTTTGCAGGCCAGACAATCCCAACATCAGGGTAAGGTCATAATTTCAGATTTCTTTTGTGAGTGTGTGAAAACTTTTTTTTTTTTCTCCTCTGTTTCTCTTAGTTTCAAGTTTTTTTTCATGTTAATGTGAGCGTCTCCTGTAGTTTCAAGTTTTTTTCATGTTAATGTGAGCGTCTCCTGCTAATGCATGGATAAAAGTGGACTATGAGAAATGAAGTGTAAAAGAGGCAGAAGGCTGTATTATTGCATCTAGTTATCAGGAACAGCTGTTACAGCAATTGCCGCGTTGATACTGTTTTGCAGAATATCTGGAAGATGAGGGTCTTTGACTTGAAATCTGTAACCTAGCCTTTTTTACATAATGTCCAAAGTAATGATGGATTACAAACTAGATAAAAATTTTGGACATTCAGATGCTACAAGGGACTTGCATTTTATATTTCTGTAATAATTTGAGGTGTTGAGATGAAGCTGTCTTTTGTATAAAAGCAGAATTGTCTCAATATTGTGGCAAAATAGGGGGGTAGCTTTATTATGTTTTTTTCCCCCCCTACATCAACGTATTCTGTCTGATCTTTTTTTATCTTACATTCCTTCTAAATAGACATGCATGTGATTATCTTTTCTGTAGATCAATTCTCTATGACAGACTTTTTATCAGCCTTCTTAAGAACAGTTCTCTGTTCTTGCAGAATATGCTGGATGAAGATGATGTGAAAGTGGCAGCTGATGCACTTAAAGAACTTGAAGCTCTAATGCCTAGTGCAGACAGGCAAGGCAAGCAAAGGAACAGTGACCACCGGTAGGTTTCTAGTATGTCTTTGGGGGATGGGTGTTGGCAGTTGGTATTGCCTGCTCGCCCTGTTCTTACGTGGAATTTCACTGCAAATATGTAATGTTTGTTTCTTAGGGCAAAGAAAAAGAGGAAGAGCCGAAGTCGTAGCAGGGACAGGAAACGAAAGCACAGATCTCGCTCTAGGTCTCGTTCTAGGACTTGGGATAAGAACAGGGGAAAATCCAGATACCGGTCAAGGAGCAGAAGTCAGAGTCCCAGTAGGGACCGTAAGGATCGAGAGAAGTACGTTGAGAAGAACAATGAGAGATGGAGAGACAAGCACATAGACCGTCCACCACCTGAGGAGCCTTCCATTGGAGACATTTACAATGGCAAAGTCACAAGTATAATGCAGTTTGGATGCTTTGTGCAGCTGGAAGGACTAAGGTACCTTCTGATGTTCACAATAAATCTGGTACTATTCCATCTGAGTTCTCCTTTCTGCTAGTATCTTAAAGAGGTTATGAAGATACAACAAGGTGTGCTGGGTTTTGATGCCAAAATGAATGTCTGTTTCAGAAAAATAAATTTGACAGTAGAGGATGTTCTCCTTATAAAAAACAGTTTATGAACGTACACAAACAGTCAGTTGACAACAAAATATTTTAAAGCAGACTCTGATCTGAAGAACTGTCAGAGTAATAATGTACAACATTTCATGCCCCTGTGTTTGTTTCGCCTACAGGAAGCGTTGGGAGGGCTTGGTCCACATCTCAGAGCTTCGAAGAGAAGGACGGGTTGCCAATGTGGCTGATGTTGTGAGCAAAGGACAAAGAGTAAAAGTCAAAGTGTTATCCTTTACTGGATCCAAAACCAGCCTGAGCATGAAGGTATGGAAGATGTTCTATAGTCCTTATAATAGAGTTTGTGGTGCCAAAATTTTTAAAGATTATGCGTCTTTCTGCTATTTTTTGGTCTTTTTGATGAAAAAGAATACATAACCCTTCAAGTGGGAGTTAAAAAAATTGAGTTACTCTTCTGTGTTTAAGTGGTCTATTACTTTTTACTCATTTTCTCTAGGTTCTTGTTTTTGATGTAATGTCCTAACAGTTTTTTGACTTGACAAAGTCAAGCTAAGTGACAAGGCAAACCTCAAGCTGTTACTATGTTTGTCTTCCTGTTTCACTATGAGAGAAGCATCTCATTTTAAATGAAATCACTGCTATTGCCAAGGCAGAATAGAGTGTTCCAGGCCTTGGGGCGTACTTACCTCACAATACCAGCTGAAAAAAAAAGCATGCAAAATAGCATTTTCTGTGCATGAGCTGTTGTTGGCAGCAGTCTCTGAGAAATCTACTCTGTTTCTCTGTTTCTCCTCTTGTGTTAGAGGAAGCACCAGTGTTAATAGATAAGGAGAAGTGCAATATAGGTAGAGCTGATTGATTAATCAATCTAATGTAGGATGTTGATCAAGACACCGGGGAAGACTTGAACCCAAATCGGAGGAGAAACCTGGTTGGAGAAACCAATGAAGAAACCTCTATGAGAAACCCAGACAGACCCAGTCACCTGTCCCTGGTGAATGCCCCGGAGGTGGAGGATGATAGCCTTGAACGGAAACGCCTCACCCGAATTTCAGACCCAGAGAAATGGGAAATAAAACAGGTGTGCTTCTGTATTCAGGGAAATAGGGTGTCAGTTAGTAAAATTGCTAGGGAGTTTCATGAACTAGAATACAGCTCCTTGATTGTTTGTGTAACTTATTCCTTACCTCTAAGTTGCTGCCTTCTTGCAATTTGGGACTTCTAGCTTAGTTCTAACTATGACACTGGCTCTGCTTTGAGCAGTGACCTCCAGAGATCACTCTGACATGGGGGATCACGATCTTTTTCCAGCAACACTTGGGTGGTATTTGATTATGAGTGCAGTCCTGCCATGCATAAGCCAGCTGTCTCACACTGATGGTATTTAGAATAACAAAATAGCTATTTGCTCAGAGACTGGATGACTTCGGGAGAAGTGTGCCAGAATGTAGGACCATTCCTTTGTTCTGAAATCACAACATTCGTTTGTGCCCGTTTTACAAGTCTGGCAATAGCATTAGAACTGAGACCTGTAGGCATGAGTTGTGATCGTTCATGAGGACAAATTCATGTTGTATTCATTCTGTTCCCAGATGATTGCAGCTAATGTGCTTTCCAAGGAAGAGTTTCCTGACTTTGATGAGGAGACCGGGATTCTTCCTAAAGTTGATGATGAAGAAGGTAGCATTTCCAAGTAGTCTTGTTGTTGTTGTTGTAATTTCCTTGTGTTTCTGGATGTGTTTTGATTCCAAAAGAGATGATGATATAAGTGGATGTGAAGCATCTCACAATTTGCTGTCATCTTAAACATTTGGAACTAGGGTTGCTCTAGCCTTATTAGTGTCATTTGGATGTGCCCTGTCTGTGCATTCTTTTTATTTGTGGTGTTTTCACTTTTAAAACTATCTAATTGCATCATAATCAAGAATACACAGGAAGCACCGTTTAAAGAGGTGATTTTATGTACTGGAAAGAAGATGTTTAAGTTTTCTAAAAAAAATTGTCACCTGTGGATTTTAGATGAGGACCTTGAGATTGAGTTAGTTGAAGAAGAGCCACCGTTCCTTCGAGGTCACACTAAACAGAGCATGGATATGAGTCCCATCAAAATAGTAAAGGTAAGAGATTTCTAGGACTAAGACCAATATACTTGGTTTAATTAAATAAATATTTGGGAATTTAACAACCAGTTTTCCACCTGGACATTACCGAGAGCCCTGAAAACATTACCACTGAACTGAAGATACTTTCTTTACTTATAGAGCTGGTTTCTTACTTAACTGGTGACAGTGAAGTGGAATAATAGAACCGAAATGCAGCAGCAACCATTTCACATAAGTGTGTTAGAACATAGTCTGTTCTGCTTTTTCTTACCTTTTGAAAATAGAAAGTAATAGAGAAATACTTTTTTTTCATTGGTTGTGCCCATAATCATTCTGACTGAACAGAGTAGGGATGCTCCATATTAGTCATGACCATGGAAGTTCATGAGGCTGGTCTAATGGAAATATCCTGTAACTCAAATAGATAAAAAGTTAACATCTTTTACAGCATCTTCAGAAGAGGCTTCTAAAGGACAGTGGCAGCAGAGAGGTAATTGAAATTGAAGGGAGTGCTTGAAATCTTAACTTTTTTCTTGCTTTCCAGAATCCAGATGGTTCCTTGTCCCAAGCTGCAATGATGCAGAGTGCTTTAGCTAAAGAAAGACGAGAACTTAAACAAGCCCAGAGAGAAGCAGAGATGGATTCTATCCCCATGGGACTGAACACACACTGGGTGGATCCTCTCCCTGATGGTGTGTCTGAACACATCTAAGTGTGAACTGTGCCTTTTTTGTGATAGTTGAGCAACCCAGGAGAAATGTCTTGATACTGTGTTTGTCTGCCTCACTTTAAAAGCGAGGCAAAGAAGAATGCTTTTCCACTGAAGTGGAAATATGAATGTCAAGGGAAATGTAAAGGTACATCCTGCTATCCATCACGGATGCATTACTAAAAGGTGTGATGGATGGTGAAGCAATTTTTTACATGGAAATTAATGTAACAGTGGGGGGATACATGTAGGAACTTAAAAAATACTTAAACACACAAGTATAGAAGGCATGAATGATGGAACAATAGGAGCAGCATCATCAGGGTCTGTGCTGTGTGAACCTAAATGTAATGGTGAAATTGTTTCTTTTCTAGTGGATGGAAGACAAATAGCTGCAAACATGCGAGGTATTGGGATGATGCCCAATGATATCCCAGAGTGGAAGAAACATGCATTTGGTGGCAACAAAGCTTCTTATGGTAAGAAGACCCAGCTTTCCATCATTGAGCAGAGAGAGAGTCTCCCAATCTTCAGACTAAAGGAGCAGCTGATACAAGTAAGACTCTTGAAATGGCATTCTTGTTTGAGCAAGCAATAATTCAAAATAAACATTCTTGGTTTAGCTTGTTGACAGGTGAATAGCCAGTTAATAATTTTAAGTGCAGAACTGTAGTTCAAAATAATTACTTTAAAGGATTATATGTATCTGTATATTTTAATAAAGCTCCAGATATTTATTGACTTAAGTCAAGATTGAAAGTAGGATCGTGTTGGCAAGGGATGAGTCAGCTAAATAGTTAAGCAGTTTGCTGACTTGATCAGTAAGAACACTTGCATGATTTTTGGTCTGGGTCAGCTGGAGCAAGAGCAGTAGGTACTCGGTCTAGTCCTAGATACACTGTGTTGATTTTGTTTGGTTTTTGTTTTTAAATTTTGACAAGTGTATCTATTATGATCTTTTCTAGGCTGTGCATGACAACCAGATTCTGATTGTTATTGGAGAGACAGGATCTGGGAAAACAACACAGATTACCCAATACCTGGCTGAGGCAGGGTATACATCGAGAGGAAAGATTGGATGCACTCAGCCTCGCAGAGTGGCTGCAATGTCTGTGGCAAAGAGGGTGTCAGAGGAATTTGGTTGCTGCTTGGGACAAGAGGTGAATTTCTGTGCTGAAGAACATAGCAAAATAAACATGAGGAAAAGTAGGAAAAATCAGTACTGGAGCTAGGTTGCTTGCATGTCCATGTGTCTGTTCCCTTGTAGGCTGTAAAATGAGCTTGCAGAATAATCAAACTGGGAATTAATGGTGCTAATAATTTAATTCTGTAGCTTCGGTTTCTGTGCAACTCTTCTTTCTAGGTTGGCTACACCATTCGATTTGAAGACTGCACTAGCCCTGAAACTGTTATCAAATACATGACAGATGGTATGTTACTGAGGGAGTGCTTGATAGATCCTGATCTGACTCAGTATGCCATTATCATGCTGGATGAAGCCCATGAGAGGACCATACATACAGATGTGCTCTTTGGACTCCTGAAGAAGGTAATGTAGCATTTGATTTTTATTACTTCAGTGTCCTGTGTATGCTACATATGGGTAGCAGCGCACAGGGAAAGGCAAGGTCACACAAGTCAAGTTCATTCACATGCTCTAAGAGTCTCTTCTGAAGCAGGTGAGCCTCTGTGTGAAGACAAAGCAAGCAAAATTTAGCAGAAACAATGAGAATTGGCAGTCCAGGATGCTCATAATGATGGATGAGCGGAGGAGTGTTCTTGCTTTGCTCTTCCTTCTCTGAATAAGGCTTTCAGTGATAGCTGCTGCTAAGAAAGGTTTGAAATGTGACCTTAGTCATCAATTGTTTGACATTCTGGATACTGGAATGAGCTGGCTCTCTACTCAGACGTCAAAACGCTTGATATTACTGGTCATATTTCTCTGACTTAAGTGTAGTGCCATATGTTAATAGTCTCAAAGGCAATAAATTACTTGAGAACTTTCTATCCTGCTATAGACAGTGCAGAAACGGCAGGATATGAAGTTGATAGTGACGTCAGCAACGCTGGATGCTGTGAAATTCTCTCAGTATTTCTACGAAGCGCCAATCTTCACAATTCCTGGCAGAACATACCCGGTAGAAATTCTGTACACAAAAGAGCCAGAGACAGATTATTTGGATGCCAGTCTGATTACAGTAATGCAGATCCACTTAACAGAGCCACCAGGTGAGTGGAGAATAGTCTAGGGTGATTGGTGATTTAAGGACTCTGATACCTATGAGCAAGGTCTTTCTGTAAGTCATAGATCATGTATTAGTAATATGAGCAAAATGCTCTCGGCACTATCCTTTATTTTTTGCAAATGTAGTAAATAAAATGCTGAAAAAGTTGGGTGAAAGACTGAAGTATGTTGCTTCTGGCTAAGGGTTGTTGCCCAGGGGCTAGCAGAAGTTGGGGATCCTCTGCTTTAAATGGAAAAAGTAAGGGATGGAAATGTGGTAATGCAGGAGTTGTACTAAACAGAATTAATTCTGTGGGTGTTTTAATTTACTTCCTTGTCTAGGTGACATTTTAGTGTTTCTAACTGGTCAGGAAGAGATTGACACTGCCTGTGAAATCCTCTATGAGAGGATGAAATCTCTAGGACCTGATGTTCCAGAGCTAATTATCCTACCAGTATATTCGGCTTTACCCAGTGAAATGCAAACCAGGATCTTTGACCCAGCCCCACCGGGAAGCAGAAAGGTAATTTCAGCCAAGTGTGGCTTCATCTTCTGCTAATACATTTTAATATTGGGGTTTATTACACTGCTAATCATACGTCTTTTTTTTTTCTTTTCTTTTTTTTTTCTTTTTTTTTTCTTTTTTTTTCTTCTTTTTTTCTTTTTTCTTTTTTTTTCTTCTTTTCTTTTTTCTTCTTTTCTTTTTTTTCTTCTTCTCTCTTCTCTCTTCTCTCTTCTCTCTTCTCTCTTCTCTTTTTTTTTTTTTTCTTTTTTCTTT
>NW_009209915.1:8816-41340 GCF_000690835.1 Fulmarus glacialis
TCTCTTCTCTCTTCTCTCTTCTCTCTTCTCTCTTCTCTCTTCTCTCTTTCGTTTCTCCTCTGTTTCTCCTCTTTTCTCTCTCGTCTCCCTCTCTTTCTTTTTTTTTGTAGCACTTCTGATTCTCTTAATTACAACTTCAGACAGTTGGAGAAGAGGTGACTTCTATGTAGCTCAGAGCATGTTTTTGGTTGCATATATGCCTTTACATACTATTTAAGCCTTTGAAAATGTATATAAAAACAACTCGTGTAGCAAACCTCTGTGTGGGATGTTCTTGGTGTTTTTTAATGCTGCCTTAACTTTAGTGAAATCTAAATGCAATTCCTGTTGGATGGATGTAAATTTCCTACCAAACAGCTAATGAATATCTAAAGGTAGATTGTCTGGAAGATTCTTCTCTAAATATGGACTGGTTTTGAGTGATAGGTAAAAATTCTCCCTGAAGTCAGTGCAGTCTGCTTACAAACTTACAATGATCTTTCACTTGCTTTTAATTACAGATTTTATCATGCTCTTTTCCTGTATTGCCCAAATCTAAAACAACTGTAGATACTTAAAACCTGTCCATCTTCAACTGTAGATAACACTTCTTTCTGCTCCTCTGTGAACACATTTCTCCTTTGATGTTAAATGATAGTAGATGCATTTATAACAAACTGCTTGTATCATGTAGAATTGATTAAGTTGAGCAGCATGTTTGGCTTGGCAACCAGAGACAGAACTCATACTGAATCAAGCTATTGTTTGCAGGTTGTCATTGCCACTAACATTGCTGAGACATCTTTGACTATTGATGGAATATATTACGTAGTTGATCCTGGCTTTGTGAAGCAGAAAGTTTATAACTCCAAGACTGGAATTGACCAGCTAGTTGTTACACCGATTTCACAGGTAGGCATTCTGTGTTTGACTTTTTTTTTCTTCCCCCTGCTGGTAATGTGTATGTTGATGATGTGGCATCCAAGGACATGGAAACAAAGTGAAGCAATGATAAAACCACATTTTTGATAACTCCCTGAGACTCCTTGAGGCTCTGCCTAAGAAATACGTACTTTCCTGGGTTGTACTGGAAATCTTTTTCTATTAATACAAGTGAAATTGTGAAAAATAAATCATTTTATTGTACTCGTTTTCACCTGTGCCTGTTTGCACCTGTTCACTGAGATGCCTTGTTACCTTTAGGCTCAAGCAAAGCAGCGAGCAGGAAGGGCTGGGAGAACAGGACCAGGAAAATGCTATAGGTTGTATACAGAGCGTGCTTACCGGGATGAAATGCTAACCACCAATGTGCCCGAAATCCAGAGGACAAATTTGGCCAGTACAGTACTTTCCCTGAAGGTGGGTATTTCACAACTTGTAGCAAGCCAACATGATCATAAGTGTTTCAATAAATGAGTTTATGCATTTATGAGCCTCATGAAGTACTTCTGTAATTTTAGATCCTTCTAGTGAACAGAGGTATTTTGGAAGGGAGACTGCATCGAATGCAATTCTTAGACACTGAGCTTGCTCCTGCATTTTTCTATTGAGGGTTATAGTGTTGAATATCCACCTAAATTACAAGTCTCAGCTGCACAGAACAGTTAGTTGCAGGAGGTTTGAGAAACAGGAATGTTATGGGCAGTACACGTTTCCTATGTAAGGTACATTTACGTTGTTAACAAATAAGACACACTGTTTTAGAGTGGTTTTTGATCTCCAAACATATGCATCTTCTAAGCTTGTACCATCTCTCTGGGAGTCTGCAAACTGGATCTAACCGAGTACATAGCAGCTGGGGAAGTTGCTGCCTTTCCCCCTTTCTGGGAACAAGGGGAAGGGTGGAGACATATTTAGTGTCCATTGGAGCTGTCAAGCCACACTGATTTACAAGGCAGGAAGTCCTCAAAACCAGCATTTAGCCTATGTGTCTCCTTGATTGAATCATCTTGCTTGAGAGATGTATGGAACAGTACCAAAGAAACAGACCAGAAAACTGAACGGTGGGTGAAAGCTGCGGGCCAAGGCAGGTTATCTCAAGTGTAGAAATATAGCCATGTATTCATGACTGCGGTTATAGTCAGGATAAGGAAATGAGGATAGGGTTGCTTAAAGTTCTGTAGTGCCTTGTTGTTTGATAGTTAAAATCTCTGGCTGGAGTTTGGTGTCTTCCATCTGAGTGTTTTAACGTGGGTTTTCTCCATTCCTTCTGTTCAGGCTATGGGCATCAATGATCTGCTCTCCTTTGATTTTATGGATGCTCCCCCAATGGAAACTCTCATAACTGCCATGGAGCAGCTGTACACTCTGGGAGCTCTGGATGATGAGGGACTGCTCACTCGACTTGGGCGCAGGGTAGGCAAAATAGAATACTACTTAGCACTGGCTGGGTTGCAATATTTAGGGGATGACATGAGAGTAGTTGTATAAGGACTTGCCTAGCGCTGTTGGTTTCCTTTTCCTATTATTCTCTTGTATTTCATTGGTAGCTTTTCACTTACCATAGTTGCATATCTTCTCCTTTTTAAGGAGCAGCTATTATTTCTCCTTATTCATAAGGTTACTTTTATTAATGTCTAAAAAGTTCCTGTAAGTATTGGGATATTCTTGTAATAGTGAAATATAGACAAGTAATTTGTTTCATGTTGAGTGAAGTTATTCTGGGTAAAGCACACTGCTTTGGAAAGGAAGCACGGAACAAAGGGCATTGTCTCTTTTGCACTGAGAGAACTCAAGATTTTTGCAAGATGTTGCAGGGTACCCTGAAACAGGTTTCTTGCAGATGGCAGAATTCCCCTTGGAGCCTATGTTGTGCAAGATGTTGATCATGTCTGTACATCTGGGATGCAGTGAGGAAATGTTGACAATAGTCTCCATGCTGTCTGTACAGAACGTGTTTTACAGGCCAAAGGTAAGGATTGCAGCCAAAGAAGCGGCAGTGTTATAGTTTGGGGGTTTTTTGTGTGCCTACCTCAGGTGTTAGAGAGTGTGAGTGTATTTGCCAAAACAAACCTGTAGCTTGGTTAGACTGTGCTCATACATTACATTTCTGATGTACCTTTTGGTTAAACACCCTGTAGCTGTGGATGTTGGTAGTTTCTTTGCAGATGGGAAGGTGGAAACTAGAAGTCTCACATTCTCTTTTGCATTTACCAGTAAACACATACAATCCTAAACCAAGTCATTCCCAGCTCTGGAGTTCAGAATAGCTTTGTCATTTTCAGATACACAGAACGTATTTCTTCACAGCAATCCTTTTATCGTGTGCTGATTTCTTTAAGTCGGCAAGCAGCAGACTATGCTGTGGTAGGATTCCTCAGCAGCAGACGCCTCTTGAATCCGTTATTTCTTCATTATGATGGCTTGCTGCAGCTTAGTCTGTTAACATCAATTTTGTTCTATTTAGCCACAGTGTTTGATTAATGTTTTATCTGCAGATTGGAGAAGTGGGGAGAGGAGGTTGGTAGGTCAGCAGGGTTGAAGCTACTGCTTCAGCACCTTTGTTGATAAGTAATTGAGGCTGCTTCTATAGCAATAAAAAACTAGCTAGTTCAATGCATGCATATACTTCCTACAGTATAAATGAGCCATTTACTTTGAAGCGTCCTTTCAAAAACAGGGACTGAAATGGAATAAAAAGTATCAATTTAAAAAAAAAAGTTATTCATCTTTTCTGGTCAGGTTCTTGTCGCCCATGGGAGAGTCTTTAGGAGAGTCTACATGAGGTCTCTCTTTGGGAAGAATAGTTCTAGACTTTCCTTTCATACAGGCATAGTTTTGGCTTAGTGAGAGCAGTCCCAGTGACCTGATTCTTATCACTTGGTCCTTAGTCACTCACCACTCAAAATTTTATGTTGTCTTCTCAGTCGTCTATTTCTTGGTAGGCTTAAAAAGTTATGGCATGAGTGACAAGGAGCCCGTGTCCTTCTTCACGTTGCACAAGGATTGTCTCTACGGTGTAGATACCTGATTGATACATGTTTTATGTGTTTAGGATAAACAAGCACTTGCTGATCAAAAGAAAGCCAAGTTCCATCAGACAGAAGGTGACCACCTCACTCTGCTGGCTGTGTACAATTCCTGGAAGAACAATAAGTTTTCAAATCCCTGGTGCTATGAAAATTTTATCCAGGCCCGATCCTTACGCAGGGCACAGGACATCCGCAAGCAGATGTTGGGCATTATGGACAGGTGAGCATGTCGAGAAGGACAAGTAGTGACTTTGTTTTCTTACTGTTCCTACACTGTAGTAGCTAAAAAAATTTTGCTAATGTGATGTTGGTAGCTGCACCCGAGTCTGGAGAACTGTAATTTTCCTCTCTCTAACTCTTGTCTGGCAGGCACAAGCTGGATGTGGTATCCTGTGGGAAGGCAACAGTTCGAGTCCAGAAGGCCATCTGTAGTGGCTTCTTCCGAAATGCGGCAAAGAAGGATCCCCAGGAAGGTTATCGGACACTCATTGATCAACAAGTAGTATATATCCACCCATCCAGTGCTCTCTTCAACAGGCAGCCAGAATGGTAAGGAAGGCAATATCATGTAATTTTCTGTTTCAGGTCAGACTTCATAAGTGAAAACCTTGTGGTGTGCACTATTTGTGGAGTACAGATCAAAGTATAGGCTGCTGATTCCTCAACAATGAGCAGAGAAAAGTTTCAAGTCTGCTTTTGGCTCTTTCTGCTGCTAAAATTAGTGCCTGTGCAGAGATGAGACTGACTTTTTGAGTCAAGGCCAGGCCTGAAGCCTGCAGTTCTGTGTTTCTGTATTGTGGAAGTGAGTTTAAAACACGGAGTGTTGAGGGGGAGCAGGGAGAGGGAATTGTTTTAAATGGAATGAAGTAGTTCTATGCTGAAGAGTAGTTGTGAGGTAGGAGAGGAAAAAGAAGAAAGCTCTTCTGCATGGTTCTTTTGGAGCCTGTGTTGGAGCTTATAAGGAGCCTTATGCTGAAGGAGGGTGAAATGGAGATGAAGAGGCAAGCTTAGATATTGCAGCCCTTGCCTTGTCTCTTTGTGTTTAGAAAAACTAATTTCCAAAGTTGCTGTCCCTTTTCACAGGGTGGTGTATCACGAACTGGTGCTGACCACCAAGGAATATATGCGTGAAGTGACGACTATTGATCCTCGCTGGCTGGTGGAATTTGCACCAGCTTTCTTCAAGGTTTCTGATCCAACCAAGCTGAGCAAACAGAAAAAGCAGCAGCGGCTGGAACCCCTGTACAATCGCTATGAGGAACCCAATGCTTGGAGGATATCACGTGCGTTCAGACGGCGATGAGCCTAGGATTCCCTTATGGACTCTTACTGGTTTTATATTTGTGGAATTGTGATTTTTGCACTGTTGTCAGTGTTCTGAAAGAAAGGACATTCAGTTGAAGCTTACCTACAAAATGAACATTAAATAAGTATTTCCAGAGCGAAAGCACAAGGGGGCGATGTGTTCTTATGTCAGTTACCCCTCAGATTCCACAGCTGCATGACAAATGTCCTGGGTCTCCTCAGTGTGTTGCATCATTTCAGAAATGGTTCTTGAAGCACTTCTTTAGTCATTCGCCTTTTAAGAAACAAAGCCTAAGACTTGGAAATCTGGGCACTGAGCTGAACAACAACAAAAAGGTAATGATTAAAAAGTAGTTGTTTACCAACCTGTGTTCTGAATGACCAGACAAACAGAGGCTGCAATAGTTTGTTTCTTTACCCTGCTAAAAGGGATTTATTTCTACTTATGCTCTTGGACAGTGGCTATTTTTTGGGAGCTGCTTGTTCTCCATTTTTCCTATTTTATGCATTTTCCTGCTCAGTGTAACTATTTGTCTTTTATGCAAGCCATCTGTGGTGAGATATTTAGTATCTGTGGCTTTGGGATAAGGCAGGAAAGATCCCTTGAAACCCAGCTAGAATGTCAGTTATACTTGGACAATGGCACAGGTCAGACTGCAAGTCTTATCCTTCATCACCATCTCCTGTGTGCTGAAGGCTAGTATATCAAACGGTAATTAACCACATCCACTCTGTAGCACGGCTCTGTCTGTGAACGTAAGTGGTTACAGATGTTTAGACTTTCTATACAATGTGTCATGTGTTTTATTTCCACTTACAATGTTTGGTGACATCACAACTTGTTTTTTTTAATTGAATGTGCTCTTATAGCTAAAATGTCTGTAAAACATTGTGTAACAGTTCCTTGTTTAAAAAGAAATTGACTATCCAGTGTGTGCTATGTCATGCTGAAGCTATCTGTAAATTATTTTTTCTGTTGCAAACAGATGAAATTTATTTGACTCCATAGCTGCAGATGCCAATTTTTTTTTTTTTCTTTCCCCCAAAGCTGGGACATTTGCTGAAATTATTTTTGAAATGAGTAGAATGAAGTTTGTGGTTGTTTTATACTCAATGAATTTGAAGAATGTTTCACACTGAAAAGTAACTATATTGGAAATCTGCATCTATGTACAAAGGTGGGCAGGGATGTTGTATATACTGCTTTATTATGTTGTATAAATGCCGTGAGCTTTCCCGTGGTGTTGTATCTTCATGAAGTTAAATAGAATTAGGAAGTCAGTAAGTTTGGAGACTTTTTTCGTTATGGCATTAGGCAGAGAAGGTTGTCTTATTGAATACTCTTCCTTATATTTTCATATATAAGGAATATAAGCATATTTTCCTTCCACGAACTCTGCAGCTGCATCTGTTACTGTTTTCTATGAAAATTTGCACTTGACTTTCAGAAGTCAGATGAAAGATTTAAAAGAGAAAACATATACAGTGGAAGTCCCAGTTGTACAGTATACTTTGAGGTATTTCTGTTCCAGATTCATTTTGTATTTGCTTCTCCAATGCAGCTTCTTTCTGATTTATAGTAGGGGAAAATGCATCAACAGAAAGGATTTTTTTTTTTTTTAAGTGAACAATTGTCATCTGTTTTGTGTTTGTTATTTCTGTCGTTGGTGTAACTTTTTCAGTAATATCCTTTAATTCATTTACAAAAACTTTTCACGTCGACCTCAGCTGCTTGCTTTGGGAATACCGTGCATCCACAACTAGCTTATGAAACAAGAATGCTGGCTTACAAATTTGAACCACTTACACATTTTTTTTTTTTTAAAGCAAGTTTTAGCAACCTGTTACTGCTCTGAAGTTTCTGAGCGTCACATCCTAACATCTTCTACTGTTTATGTGACTTTTAGTTGGTTTATCTTGTGTAAAAACCTGAAAATAAGCTGCCTGATCCTAGGATAAAACCACAGACTTAATGCTTTATTCTGGCAGTACTTACATAACTGAACATGTATTTAGGCCCCTTGCTGGGGAAAGTGTTCCTTGAGCTCTCCTGTATGAGGTGCTTGTGTAAGCACTTGACAACCTGCCTCTGTCTAAACAAACTGCATTATTTTAAATGGTATAAATTGTAGATCTTCTGGTTCATTTTGACTGTACTGAGCTAATGCACTAGAACTGGTAACACAGCTTTCTTATCTAAAGGCAAAAATTCTGCCAGCAGGGCCATGTATCTAGTCTGGAATGTTTTTGGAGGTGTTATGTTTAGCATAACTGCTAAAAATTTCCTGAGTGATACAAGCACGTATGTGTGTGTGTACTCTTTGCATGTGTCCCTTTGTCAGCAATAAATAGCCTCCTTGCCTTTGGCAGGTCTTGGGCTGCAGACTGTGCTAGTGTAGGGTCGAAGTTTCTATAAACATGCCAGGAGGAGGTGAGCTTGTCCTATCTCCAGTCTCATGTGCCAGGAGGAGATAGATGTGCCTGCCCTATCTCCAATTTCATTATTGCCAGCAACAGCAGCAAATACCCTCCCTCAGGCTTGGGTGACTCCCTGCTTCCAGTAATACTTGGTTAAGGTGTTGAGAAGAGGCTTCAACTGTAATTAAGGAGGAAAGCTTAGGCCAAAGCACTGGGGTTATTCTTATACCTGCTGGCAGAGAGCAAACTAACAGTAGTTAGCTACAAGTGATCAGAGGGGGAAAAATGGGTACAGACAGGGTGAGAATAACTGAGCAAGAATAAATTGAAGGATCATAATGACACTCATTCCCAGAAGAGGTTAGCAAAACGGCACCAGCCTTTGGGGGGATGGAAAGGATGTAGATGAAGGCTCAAGCTATGGTTGCTTTTTTTTTTTTCCCCCCTCCTCCTGGAAGACCAAGGAGCAATGGGAAATGCTGAATGGTTCCTCTGAGGAATTCCAAGCTATCTGTCAACCTCTCTACTCCTCGACTTTTTGGCTTGTGGAACATTTAATGCAAGTAGCATGGACTAAGCATTGCCGGTTCCTGTCCCCCCTCTGGTTCCCCAGAGATTTGTGTTCCTCACCTAGCTGGGGACCTCAGTCTGCCTGTGGAGGTGTGAATCTTTCTGAATGGATGGAGCAAACAATCCTTTGTCTCAAACCCCAGCAGCATGTGCCATAGGCCATTCCATGCTGACTGTCACAAGCAAAGGTTTCACAGCAAAAGAACAACTGACACGTTCATGTGTACATGGCACACACACTCACATGCATCCAAAACCAACCTTTTGCCCTTAATGCAAGAAAGATAAATATGATTTTTACAGCCAGCCCCACACATGCTCCATCTGTTATAGTAACTACCTTAACCTCATTAATGGGCTTGTTACCAGAGCCAGTGTGACAGCAATGTGCTACTTGCACAATGGGGGTTTTGTTTTTTAGTAATTCAGTTTTCATGAGATTTCTGTGACAATTGCAAAACACTGTGATACTGACCCATTAGCAGTTTCATGGAGTTTTTCATTTATGAATGTATTGTTCTTTCAAGCCAGCTGGGAATACAGTGAGTGAGTATCTGATTTGAGCAAATGTGTTTTGTATGTGTATGTTCTGTAACCTACATAAATCCTCTGGCTGGTCTGTCCGTACACTGAAGGTGGAGAAGCGGAGCTGCACGGATCTGGATATGCTGGTTTATTTGGATCAAAAATGATCTTGTGGTTCTTGTAGCTGGTAGGCCTGTGGGTCTGTCCAAACACAGCTCTGCTCTGCAAGCTACACTGAAAGTAGTGCTTTTTTGTTGAGTGTAGAAAAGTGTTCTATTTGAGTTCAATATTTGTTCACTTTTACTAGAAAAAAGGCAAGGAGGTGGAAATGGACTGGATCAGTCAATAGCAGATCCTGGCTGTTTTGGAGTGTGAATGTTAGTTCCTACCATTTAGGTCTGCCACAGTGACAGTGTCTGAAAAACCTGTTGATGGAAATCCAGTGTTAGATTTTCTTCAAGTTTAGGAAACATAAAATCCATCAGAGGTGTGGGGAGAAGCCGTATAAATTCTTATGCCTCTCTTGCCTTTGGTTAATTCTCCATGTCCATTTAGGACTTAAACATGCATGTTGTAGAAGCTTCTGCTCTGCCCTATCCCCCTACACATAAGCCTGGCTCCCTGAAAAGCTGAGGTGGATTCATGGCCCTGAGGTGGATTTGTTTTTTCACTTAAGTAATTTGAATGCTGTGTTTCTCTCCTCCACCCTCTGGGCTGCACTCATGTTCAAGCTCTTCTCTACAGCCATGAAGCTCTCGGCCTCGCGCTGAAGCAGGATCAGTGGGAATGCCCTGGCCACTTTTGCATCCAGGATTGAGGGTGTTCAGAAAAACACCAGCTGTCACCAACCACAGGACTGCAGGTAGCCTGCCCTCTGAGGAAGCCGTGTGCTGAGGACACATGCTGTGTGGCAAACGAGCTCTTGTGCAGCAGAGGTAAGGAGTGCTCATTTGCACAGTTGAGTTGAGCAGAGCCCATGAAGGGATGAGGACCTGCTGGGTGACACAGGTGTTGATCGTGCCCTGAGGGCACACAGGTGGCTGCTGCCAGTGTAGAAAGCTGAGCTCCCAGCCCCTGCCCTCTGTTTGAGAGGGGAAGTGGCTGGAGGCTGCTCTCTATGTGTCTCATCTCGGGGGTTGTTGGGTCTCTGGGGTCTTTTCTGCGTTTAATTAGCCTTAGGATTTGGGGGCAGTCAGGGTAGAATATGCCCTACCTTAGGGTGTCTTGAGAAGCGTTGGGTTAGTGCTCTGTGCCAGAGCAACATTGCGGGGCTGTCTCCTGCTGCAGTGCGCAGAGCCTGTTCTGTTGCAGCACAAGCCTCCGGCCTGGGTGCTGCCCCAGGCCCCGGCAGGTCCTGAGCCCTTGCTGCTCGCAAACACAAGCGTACGATCTGTGAAAGGACTGACAGTGGCTGGTGGAGTACGAGGCACTCAGGGCTGTATTTGTTGTGTGTTGAGAAGTGGGGGTGGCATTCAGCCAAAAGTCCCGGTGTTGAGCTGGGGCAGGCAAAGGCACCTCGCTGCCACGGTTCTCAGTGTCACAGGGCTGGGCTGAGGCGGCGGGTGGTGTCAGGGCAAGCTGGGGTGAAGCCGTCTCCAGCTGGCATGGACCCCGGCCCGGCAAGGGAGCGGACTGACCTCTTTCTCCAGGAACAACCCCTGAGGAAACCTCTCCAGAATCAGAGCCTGGGAGACCCCACGGGGACTTTGCAGGCTGGTGAGGTCTCTTGGTCCCTACAGACATAAGTGGTCAGAATAGGCACTCCTCAGCCCGTGCCGAGATGTTAGTGCAGTTTGCTGTGCTATGTTTCTCTTACAAAAGTAGGCAGATTTCATAATTTCTCTGTTACGTGTTCTTGCAAGTGCTTTTAAAATACTGTGTCTGCTGGACTGTTTAAAAGCATTTTTTCCTTCAGTAATTCTTCCCCTTCATGGGGTTTAGTTCATTTGTATTAGGATTCTTTAATTATGTGGAATCTTCAAATAGGTAGAAATCAGTTTAGTAAATGCAGTGTCAGCCAGCGGGACATGCCTGGGTAACCCTGCCTGAGGGGGGATCTGTGTTTCTGTCTCACAGAATCAAAGCAAAAAGGGCAGTAATGGTAGTGCCTTCAAAACATGCTTGAAGCTAATTCAGGGAAATGGAAACAGGTGCCACAAAGCAGCAGCTCAGCAAGAACGTCAGAGGCACTTCAGGTGCCATTAGCTATTTCAGCTAATAAGCTCCCCTGAGATACCTTCCTTTCTACTGCTTTGCTTTCTCACCTGATACCTGTCCATAGTTCCATAAGGGCCAAGAGAATGGTTATTAATCTCCTAAGCAGAGGCCCTGACTAAGCAGTGACTCTCTGCAGTGCAAAGAAATACGTTTTTTCAGCTACTCTTTCTTAAAAGACCAGACGCAGGAAAGCCTTTAGGGAGTTTACAACTACATAGGCTGGTATCTGTCGACGTGTTCTTCAGAAAGAGGAGTGGGCTGCAGAGGAGGGCTGTGCATGGCTGCCCTCCCTGGCTGCAGGGAGGGGAATGTACTCTGTTTGCCAGCCTGAGGGGTGAATACTGCCCTGGGGCAGTAAATGCTGCCCTCAGGGTTGACTGAATGGTGGTCTCCTGCTGAGGCCAAACAGCCTAAGGCCTCCATTGAGTTCAGCTTTGCTCTTCTCTGCCTCTGTGTTCAGCATGCTGGCGGGCACTTCCCCCTCTGCCGTCTCATCAAAGTGTCAGCCATCAAGGCATGAAGAGATCAATATTCATTGTGCAAAATGGTTTCTAATGTTGTGGTAGATTACAACGTTGCTGTGATTCAAATGCAGAGGAGGATGGGGAGATGTGTATAGGTGTCATTAGGGCTGATAAATTTATCAGAATGAATCTCCTGAGCATATCAACAAAACTAATGCCAACATCCTTCTCGGGAGTGTTATACCTCCGTAAAATGTTACAAGGAGTCAAATGTCATGGTGTTATTGCCCTTGGAGATACCTATGCTCCCCTGTGGCTGGCTTAATGGTGTAAATGACACCCTGCTCCCGTTGGGGTCACCTCATCCCCAAGCCTGAATGCTGAGCAGAGCAAGTGCAAGCTCTTCCGAATTCCGAAGACTCTGGCATGTGGAAACCTCCATGGGAGTGTTTTACGGGGTTGTGTAGGAGCTGCTTATCTCCTTCCTGGAAACTCAACTGTGGCAAAGCCAAAGGTTCGTGGCTCACCAGAGCAGGGAGCTGGTGAGTCCCACATGCTGACCCTGCACTGTAACTGACAGGCTTAGTGCTGCAAAGGAGACAAGTCCCTCCTGGGCTCAGGTTAAAAGTACTGACCAGAAGGGGACATGGCCAGCTCTGGTTTCCTTTGCTCTGCTGAGCCTCTTAAATAGGTCTGAATAAGAATATTGGGAGTGTACATGGGAGTGTCTGTCTGGAACAGAGAGCTCAATGGCCCCACCAGGACAGGAATGGCATCAAAGGGTCAAAAGGGTATCTGCTGCTCTCCGCATCTTTTGAGGTGACACTGGTCGGTTCATGTGGCTTTTGGAGTCTTGACCTGGCCAGGCCAGAATTCGTTCCTGGCAGATCTCATCCTGGCACTCCTCTCAGCACTGCTAGGAATGATGCATCGTCCCTTCCGACCTGCCTGCAGGCTCTAGGCACGTTGTCGAGGCTTTGCCTAGCCAGATGACATCAGCCGTCTGTGTTATATACAGCCTGAAAAAGATGAATGCACTTTCTAATAACTCTCTTGCCTTCCCGTTCAGTGCTCAACCCATAAAGTGAGATTTGCTGCTGTCCTTGTTCTTCATTATCACTATTCATACTTATTTTAGGGTATGGAATCTGGTAATAGAAATATTTCCTGGGTTAGCCTCAGAAATTACATTGGATAGTTCAGCTCTGCTTGGCAACCTGTTAATACTAGTAGTAATTCTTTTGCCCTGGACAGTACACTTTAAGGGTGCATCTGGGACATGCTGTAATGTTACATGTTAATTATTTACTATGACCAGAAAGGAACTTTGCATCATGTTCTGGGTAATAGACTTATGATGCTTCCTGCTGGGCTTTGTACTGTTGATATAGCAGGAGTGACAGGAAAGCTGTTGCAACAATAGCAACCACAGT
This sequence comes from Fulmarus glacialis, assembly GCF_000690835.1. Lineage (NCBI taxonomy): Eukaryota > Metazoa > Chordata > Aves > Procellariiformes > Procellariidae > Fulmarus > Fulmarus glacialis. The sequence continues at coordinate 21,699 of NW_009209915.1, forward strand.
GAAAAAAAATTCTAGAAAAAATTACATTAGGAAGAAATGACTGCTGAGAATTCATTTCTGGCTGTCCCAAAGCATTATCACATCCTGAGGAATAAGCTGCTAGAATAAATCTTGAATATAATGAGTAAACAATAGTAAAAAAGTGTGAGAATGTTAGGTATATTTGCATCCGGATGTCAGAGTGTTTGTCATGAGCAGAACTCTGTCTTCAGAGGGTTTTCCATGAAGAAGAATGATGTCTTTCTTACCTGCCTAATGTAGAGCAAAGCTCAGCTGTGAATTTGTGTGGTGAAGGGATACTGACTTAAAGGTGTGTTATGCTGGCTGTATAAGCTGTCACACAGTAACGTGCACTTCTCCCCACTCCACCAAAAGCATTCAACTCGGGAAAAGACAGCTCTGCTGTCTGTATCAAGAGTTGTTGCAACTTTGCTGTATGAACAGGAATGTGAGTGACTAGATAGCAAAGCTGAAACATCTGTGTGGTGGGATGGGGCTGGCACTTTCAGGACCAGCATGAGAAATTTATGACACTTGTCTATTACCTCCAAAATCTTTCCCTGATCAGCTGTGTCTCTGTCTTGCTGAACTGGAAACACAGAGTGTATTTATTGACTCCCAACTCTCTGATCTGGTTATTATAAATCTCTGCCCTTTGGAGGTCACTGCCCCTTGATTATGAGAACCTGATCTTGCTGATTCCCAGAACTGCTCTGCAGCTATCGATCTGTTGCGCTGACTTGACAAACCTGAGTGAAACATGGAGCTAAAATTTCATCCAAATGTGAACTAGCTCCCTGAATTCCCTTTCTGGAAGGAAGATTGGCTGGGCAGAGGGTAGCCCAAAGAATACTGGATAAATGTAAAATCCTTGGGAATCCTGCAGATTGAGATAGCAAATAAAAGCAAGCTACTAGTCTCATCCATTAGAAACACAGCATGGCAGCAGGGTACAGCCCGCACCTACATTTTGCCTCTAGAAGGCATAAATACTTCCTTTAGGAGGTACCTGACCCTCTTGAGGAAGGTGCAGTGTGGAAGGGCTCCTCCACTTCAGGGTGACTCCTGTCCTTGCTGTAGCCTTCGCTGAGGCCCACGTGGGTGGCTGTGTCCTGGCGGGGCTCTCAGCGCTGCTGCCGGGGACAGGGTGCCACTCTCATTGCTGGTGTGCCCTGCCCTGCCTTATCATGTTACCAGCTCAGCAGGTGGTAACATGCTCACTTTCCTAGCAAGCAACCTGGAAGTGCCACTGCTCAAGACAGAGATGAAGTTCAGGGAAAAGCTAATTAAAACCATGGAGCTTGGCTCAGTGGCCAGTGTACTGTCAGTGTGGGAGCGTGGGCGATGTTCTCTGCTGCTGCAGAGAACTGTTCCCCTGACACCAGGTGCAGCCGAAGGTTACATATTTCATCCTGGTTCAGGACGACTGATCTTTCAGTCCTGGTTATATGACTGGTTGTGAGGATGTCAAGGGAGTGAAGTATTCATTTCTTGAATTCCACCAAGATTCAGAAGTAAACACGCATCCCTGAACTCTCTGGATCAGCTACCCAAAGCTGCAAGCTGGTGCCAAGGAGATGGGGAAAGCAAGCTCGGAAGGTATGGGAGGACTAGCCAGGGACTGAATGAAGGTGCGCTGGCCAAAGACATAGAACAATTTATTAATTATAGTATTTTTACACTTATAAATAGTAAAGGCAGCTTATACCAGTGGAAGGGTTCCCCTTCACCCTCACTTCTGGGACACCAGAGGCAGCGTGCTTTCCAGGTGGGAGCAGGGCAAAGCAGGAGAGCCAGGAGCTGCCAGAACACCAAGTCTCTGGATTGCACAGGGCACGCAAAGGCATCAGCAGAGCAGGCTGCTCTGAGTATCTGGCCTCTCCTCAGGCAGGGAGAGCTGCCTTTCTTGGCCCTCGTGCCCAGCGACAAGGCTGGGAGGGTTGGCACTAGCCATGCAGGGGAGAGTCACCGGGGGAAGTCAGGCTTTCAATCAACATACAGAATTTCCTCTACAGGCTACCACATTGGCAGCATTGGCAATGCTCTGTATTCAGCAGCTGGCACATCAATCTGAAGCAGTAGGAAAGAGGCCTTTTCTGTATGGGTACACTGTACTGCCCTTGTCTAACTGGGCACGTGGTCAGAGCTGCTAATTAAAAAGTGAGGCACCTCTCAATGAAGATACGGTGCCCATTATAAATGTTCACTACTGTGGAAAACCAGTCAAAGTCTAGTTAAGTTGCATGTGCTGCATTGAGCTGCAGAGGTAGCTGCCTTTCCAACACATCAGGATTTCCCTCAAACATGCAAACATCTGTGGAGGTTAAGTCTAAATTCAGATATTAAGAACTATGTATGGTTTAGGTTACTTTATAAAACATTTTCTTAACACACACCTCCACCAGGTTCTTTTCTTGCCTCAGATGATTTTCTAGCTAAGCCCAGGGTGGGCACACTCAAGAGCCTGACAGGTCTTCAAAGATCCTGAGGATGTTTGTTGAAGAAGTTGTTCAGTTTCGAAAAGCCATAACACTAAAATGAACTGGTGGCTCAGGCCTTGCTGCCTCCTGCAATCCCTCTACCTGAAGGTGACATTGGCTTTGACCTGTGCCCCAGACCAATGCAGTCAGGCAGCTCTGTAGTTCCCCTAAATTGTATGTCGTGCCATGTACTGCAGGACTGCTCTAATCCTGGCCAGTGCTTCCAGCTACCCTGCTCAGACAGAGTGCCTAAATACCAGATAGCCCTGGCATGAAGTGTTATGAGCAAGGAGGAGATAAGGCAGGAGCGTACACATACAAGACAACAAGTATTCCCCATTCCCACAAAGCAGTTCATGGGGACGGCGTATGATCCGTGACCACTGTGTTCCAGTCATGCTGGGAAGAATGCAAGACTGGCCTTGCAGAGCTGAGTCCATGTGGGTCAGATCCATCCCTTGCTGAGGGCAGGTTACACAGAGGTTCAGTACATGTACTGGAGGAATGGAGTCAGCAGCAGCGTTGTAGCATCCTCATATCTGAAAAAAAGCCTAGTAGGATGGCATCTCCTCCCTTGCCAAAGAGAGGGATTGTGACAGCCTCATTTGTTCCGGCTGGAGGCAGCAATTACCGAATATGCTGCTGAAGCTCCGCTGCTCAGAAGACATCTGCATCGCTGAGAACAAGTCCCATCCTGACAAATATGAGGGTCTTATCACAAGCACACAAGAGCCCTGTTAACTGTCAGGTGTTTATCCACATGTGTACCTGAACATTTTTCCTGACCAAAGCAGGTATTCATAGTTTAGTGTTGCCCTAGGCTGGCCTGCAAAAACGCTTATATTGATTGAATACTAACCAGACATCTCCTTATATACACAAGTAAGGCTGGCACAGTGTGCTCCCAGCAATGCTAGTACGTGTAGCCTTTGCTGTAAAGCTGTGGAGGGAGGCTTCCAAGGTCCGGCAGGTAAGTGACATTCTCATCCAGGTGAGAAAGAGGCACTGTGTCCTCCTCACTGATCTGCCGGTCAAACTCAGCCTTCAGAGTTGGCCGCTGATTATCAGGGAAGGCCAGAGAGAACAAGGCTTCAGGCTCACACACAAACTTGTACACGTAGCGCTCTCCAGCCACCTGCAGGGAAGATATGAGATGAATGCTGCAGGCACACAGGCAGCACTAGGCAATGCTCCTCAGCAGCGGAGAAGGCTTGCAAAAACATCTGGCTGCTCTAGCCCATCGCCCTGAGACACGTCAGAGTTGCAAACTTCTTGTGCTGTCCTCCTCCTTCTCTGCTGCTCTGGTCTCCCCTGGGAAATGGGATGCTGCCAGCTCACTCTTTGTCCAGATAGCAACAGCATCAACAGTCCCTGACCAGTCTGTACTGTGACATATTACACTCACAGTTATCCTCTCTGGTGCCCTGGATCTGCAAGAGACCATCCCTACCACATAGGACCAACCCCCAGACAGCCTTTCTCTCACCAACACCAAGTCTAGACTGATTACATGTCCTTGCAGCTGCATAAATTCCAACTCTCCTGACTGCAGACGTATACAGAAAAAGAAAGAAATCATGATTCCCCTTTGTTTTATTTTCCATATGTTGCCTAGATTCAGCTCCTTTACTCCTTCCTCATTTATCTGCTGCAAAGAGAAGCCATGGGGAAAGAAATCTCAGGATGCCTGGCTAGCTCAAGTACATTCTGTACCTGTAAGACTTCCTGTCTCTAATAAGAGAAGCATCACTAAAGGCATAAAAACTCCATCTGCTTTACAAACTGACCTTCTGCATGATGCCTTTCTCATAATAGTAGCGAAGGGATCGGCTCAGCTTGTCATAGTTCATGGCTGGACGGTTCTTTTGGATACCCCACAGCCTGGCTACCTGTAGAATAAAGCATCAAAGTGCATGAATGTCTGTGAACACAACCCAAGGGCAAAAGAACATTATCTAGCTGATTCTCTTTTGAGGAACGGTACCACAACACGAACAAACGTTTACAACTTTTAAATAATAGACTCAAACAATAATTATTTAGCAGCTTTTCAACAAGAAGAGTAGAACTCAAGCCGAAGCACCCTATATCACAGAGAGGCATTCTGCTTCCACTACAGAGCTCATTTGCTGTCACCACTTCTCACTCTCCAGTACTCTGAAAACTTGAGGATGCTAAAGGACTGCTTCATCCTATGCTACACTTCATCTTCAAGGATCACATGTTTACCAGGAGCCCAAGTATGAGGGAACACCTCCATTGGAAGACCCATGTGCCTTTCTTCCTCCTACTACATGATTTTCAGCTTTGTCCATGAGACTCAGAAATCTGTTGTAAGCATACGTCAGCCCACCAAAACAACTCATCTGCACTGAAAGTGCCCGTAAAGGTTGATATGTAGCAAGAACAGTACTAAATGCAGCTCTAATCGGAGCAAGGTATGAACAGATATTACAGACACATCTCCCAGATATTGTCAGATATCATTGGGTTTTTTGGAACATGACAGCATTAGAAATTACGCCTTAGTTAACGTCATTTTGATATAAAAATATATTTAGACTAGGATATAATTTCTTCAAGATTTTTATGAAAACTTTTGCAACCAGTAGGATTCAAAACTCCAAACCTCAATGTCAGCCTCAAGTATGGAGCGTGATAAGACAGCACAAGTCACTGCAAGCTTGAGGATGAAGAGTCTAGGGAAGTGGAGTCAGTGGGTGATTTGACTCACTGCATTGCTGAGACTCTAAACTTACAAGCAGCCTTTCTTAAACCTGATATTTGTGTCACCCAAGTGTTTTGACCTCTTCTTAAAACCTTGACTTGCTGCAGGGTCTAGCGAGTACCACTGGTAGGCAGGAGCTTTCACAGGGCAGAGGAAAAGCCACTTGGGAAATTGCAGCCTCAGAAACAGTGGCTGCTTCCCCTGAGCCTGTAGAGAAGCTAAATGGTTTCACCTCTTCTGGCTCAATGAGCTTGAACTCCATCCCTCTACCAGTCCAGGCAATGAAGTGGGAATTGGTCGGATCATCCAGTAAAGCCACAAGAAATTGCCAGAGCTGAAGAGATCCCCGTCTCTGGTATGGAGGTCCTTCCCGGTACCCTCCGGCTTCCTGCTTGATGTCTCCTGCTGAGAAGAACAAACAAGGTGTTTCTAAGGGTAACAGTGCAAAAACAGTCGCAAAAAAAAAGCACATTTCACAAATGTTTACCTGGAATATTTCAGTTCACATAAAACAGAGTGGCCAACTCACCACCAGCTCTTCCAAGAGGAGCTCTGATGAACCTCACAATTAAGCTATTTATGCTAGAAGGCCTGTTTGCTGCTAAAAAAGCTCAAGAAATGGGATACCAAAAAGCCAGGTATGAACCACAGCTAACACACCTGCAAGAACACAGTGTAACGAACTATGTAGACAGTGGTCAAGTGGCTAGCAAAGATGCTGGATAACCCTATCTTACACCCAAACTGGAAGCCATTCTTTCTCCGACCTTCAAATTTTTCTGGAACAACACAGACATCGTCAGTAAAGGACCTCATCTGCTTGTCATAGCTGCAGCCTGAAAGAGAAAGCAACATAGGCAGTCATAGACAAAGACAGGGTAGTACTAGAGGGCAATGCAATGCAGGGAAAAGATGACAGCCACTGAGTTTCTTACCTAATTTATCTTCTGTATTTGAATGGCTTGGATAACTTTCAACATTTATGTACATGGAAGGACAGCCAGGAACATCTACAGAACAATTAACAAACTCATTTAATTAAAAAGCACAGGACGTAGAATGACCTTGCTCTCCAGAGGTGGATAGGTAAGTGCAGCTGTCTAACCAACGTCCTCTTAGGGCCCTCCTAAAGGGTTGGTGGCAGACTGATAACTTTTTTTGTCTCAGCCATCCCACCACAACTTCGTCTTCATCATGCTTCCAGTCATGAATTACACTAGTAAATTTTTCTGGTACTATCACATGACTTCCTTCAGAGTAGCCAGGATAGCCAGTCAGTCACCTATACACCACTCTTAATACAAAATCTTGGACAATAGGCTAGATTTGTTTGACACCTCTCCCTCATCTTAATTAAGATAACTATGCACTCTGCTACTGTTTTCACAGGTGAGAAGGCATTACATTTTCCCAGGGGTACTATGATGGTGTTAGTGGAGAGCAGCAGCATTTGAATGTTTACTACAGACAGTGTCTCACAAATGTCATTTCAGATGTCTTAAGTCTCGCTGGTCTTTTCACATCATGACAGGGCATTCTCACAAACAGCTGAGAAAACATAAAATAAAAAATAGCCTGAGTTTGAAAACAAGCAGATAATCTTTTCATGATCTCTGTGCAGCATGTATTGTTGCCTGGGCACTGCAATTTATATCTTCTGCATCTTGTGTTTTCTGAAACCTGCATTTTCTGAATCAAACCTGTTTTCCATCCACAGCTGAAATGGCAGGTGTTACTGTGAGCTTTGAAAAGATTTACCTTACATTTCCCTCATACTCCTGTGTATAGCCATTGCTCTCAGCTGACATTTTGCTGATGCTAAGGGTAGAAGGATACCCTGAGCTGGTAGACTGTGTATTATTACAATCGTAAACTACTCTCACAAAAAGCATTCTTCGGGGTTTGCACATTTTCTTCCGCTGTCTGGACAGAAGGACCCAGTGAAAGTGTAATATCAGCATAGCCACAGTGGTGGATTCTATACCCCCATAGGAGCTTTTTATTTATGTATTTATTTCTGCTAAAGGAAACAATTCAAAATGTCCATTAAAATACCAGGAAACCAGAAGCAACATTCCCTGTAAAAGAGGGTATTGTGATGTCAGGGTAGCAAGTCTTCCGACGAATCTGCTGAAAAAATAAGATTTATCCCTTGTGGAAAAATAAGAGGATTACCTGATTGATCTAGTATCTAGAGAGCTATTTTTGGAATCATAAACTTTTTTCTCCCGTGATCCTCTGAGATCTCTGCTATCTGCTCTGCGTGCCCTGTTTCTATGGGAAGTAGCAGGTGGAGGTTGACACTGTAAGAGACACAAAGCAGCATGCTTGCACTTAGCCGAGTCAACCCAGACCCTGCTCTGTGCTTATGCCTGTCCTTGGAGTTGGCCACCCAAGTCTCTTTAGACTGTTTTAGTTTTAGACTTTTCAATCTGTTTGTCAGAACAAAGCTGGTTTATCTCGCATGGTAAGTTCCAAAATGGGACATCAACTCTCTCTGTGACCTGCTGCCGTGAGTTTCCAGAGGGTGTCAGCTGCCGGTGAGAGACCTCAGCAGTGAAAGCTGACACCCACCAGCTGGGCTGGGAAAGCTGCATCTTTGCCTCCATTTTGTGAATTAAATTCTTCTGCCTGCAGTCAGGGGAAAGGCACAGGGTCAGACAGTGTCGTGAGCTGCAGCTCAGGGTTGTGCATTGCAATCCCTGCATCCAGGGCAGCTTTCCTCTGCCAGTGCTTGAAGGTCCCCTCCTGCTGCAGGGATCTGAGACAGTTTTTCTGTACGAACTCCAAGATATTTGATTCCTTCCTTTCTGCTGCCATTTACAGAAGATTTTCAGTTTAATTTCTTCAAAGCTAACTTCACTTCTCTCCCTTTCTACGACCTACCTGCTCACAGATCCCCCTGAAGACAAAAACTCCCTGTGAAACTGGGAATGCACTCTTCTCCATTTCTGATGGTTTCAGTGGGCTAATTATGAATTTTGAGAGTCTCCCCAATGGCTACTTATTCCTTTGGAAAAAAATGCATGCCTTTAATCTAGTTTGAATGGGTTTAACATCACCTTCTAGCTGCTATGTCTTTATAAACCTTTCCACTGTCTACCAGGAAGTCCTTCTCAGAACACGGTACAGAAAATGAATCTCTTGGATGCAGTAAACAGACAGAACTGTTTGCATTTCCTGCTACACAGCCAGTTTCCCAGACCACACATGCTCCTGAAGATGAAGTAGTACTGTTTCAAAGCCCAAAGACCACCAGTGATGGATGTTCACCCAGGAGGTTGCTCACCCCCACCGATGCCTGGTTTACACAGTCACAAAGAGCTAGTTCTGCCTACCTGAGTCATACACGTAGTCCACCTGCTCCTGCTTGATGACTACAGCTGCTGGATACTGATGGCTGCTGCCCGCCTGGCTTGCTTGCTCATACCGCGGGTCATGGTACTCCTGTTTGAAGCCCTGATGAGGGTACTGGAGGCAGGACTTGGACATCTGGCACTGGTAGGCAATGGGGTCTTCCTGGGCCATGCCCTGGGAGGAGGGGAAGGAACGGCACATCTCCACAGGTGGCTGGTACGCAGAGCTAGAAGAGGGGAGAGGACATGGGACAGCTGCTTTCTTGGCCCTCTGATCTCGGCCCTGGTGCAGGGCTGGCTGAGGGACAGAAAATTCCTCGGCCTCAGCCTGTTACTAGGGCTGTAGGAGCTGCACGCATAGCTGGGGCAAGAAAGGGACCCCAATGAAAGATGTTTCCAAGGGGCAGCTACACAGCCCATCATTCACAGAATCAGATGGGCTTAAGGTTATAGACTGCTTCTTCAAACCCTAGGCAGCAGTGGTGGGTCCCAGGTACTTTGGATGGGGGGATCCTGTGATTGCTGGAAACTGAGCGCTTTGGATGCTGCAGCCCCTCCTCCCTGAATCACCAAGGAGGGCAATCTTTCTTGCCAGTGGCTGCCTCCTCCTGGCAGTAACTCACCTGTTTTCGTTGAGGTATCCACAGCTGGATGTGGGGTGGGGTGGCCCCGCAGGGGTCAGGAAGCTCCTGTCCTGTCTAGGGAACTGATGGAGCCGTGACTCTATCAGGGTTCCTGGGTTGGGGGACTTGATTCCAACTTCTCTGGGTTGATCATAGGCACTGGGACAGTCAAACAGATATTGGAGCATTACAGTTCTCCGAGAAGGACTTGTGGCAGCACCTGGGGAGAACGCGTCACAGGCAGACACGCTGTCCCTCTATGCGGCCACCTAGGCCAGAAAACTCCCAGCATAAACTCCTTCCTTTCTGATTATTGGTTGCCCCCATGCACAATAGCAATAACCCTTCAAGCAGAAAACTGGAGAAGGTGCCTGCACTGAAGAAGCTGTACTATAACTCAGGCACATAGCTGGGACTGTGGGCGGTGGTGTCAGGGAGCTCCTTGCGGGACAGATTTTGGAAAGCAATGGGGAGAGAGAGGCACGTGACAGATGTCAAGACTGCTCTCAGCATCAGGACAGCTGAGGAACAGCACTAGGGAGAAGAGAAAAGAGGCAAGCCCAGATCTACTCTGCACAGGTCTGAGCTATCCAGTGCAATAAATGTCAGTCTGAGCAGGCTGCCATGAGCTGACCCACTGGTTAATTTGTATTGCAGCACGTGTGCACTGCCCTTACCCAGCAGACAGACCAGATCGTTGTCATAACACTTCATTATTAGATAATGCAGTAGCACTTGACTTCATAACAGCTCCTGTCCCTCCCCTGTGTAAGCTGTGTTACCTGGCGTAAAGGCACTGCTCGCCATTGTGGTACTGGAATGGCTGCTTAAGGTTACAGGACAGTGTGGGGTCCGAGGAGGGACTCTGCGGCTCCTTTTTAATCTTAGTAGGAGGACTGTGAAAAGCTACTGTGGGAGAGAAATGAAAGATCAAGTTGACACTTTTCTTGTTTATGGAGAGATATTTTTATCAGCCAGTAAAAAGTCAGTTGAGATGTCACCACACCACCTTGTCCTTGTTCAGCTGGCTCTGAGAGAAACAAAATACCAATACACACAACTGTTCACTGGACTTTCCTGAGCTTTGCCCTTCATTTAGTAAGGTTTGTATGATACATCAACTTCAAAAGAGCAAATCTAAGGTAGTGTTAACATGCTCTGTGATAATCCAAAGCAGCCTGAAAAGGATTTAGAGTGGGTATTTCCTAAATTGTTCAGGGCTGGGACAGACATTTTCTGTTATGTCATAAGTGGTAGCATGCACATACTCTATTTTTCAACACATAAAAGCAAAGTTTTGATTTGCATCATGCAAAATGCTCTTTCATTGGCATACCTGGTAAGCATGTCTTGTGAGTAGCATTACCATGTAACACTGTGTTAAATTATAATGCACTAATATGATGACACATTGTCGATTTCCTGATGGTATCATTTGTCCTGTAGGACAATAAATGTAAGATTTTTGTAGACATAGCTACAAAAGCTGAAGGCTTTCTGTGGGAAAATACTATTATATGTATTGCATACTATTACAGGCTGTCACCAGGCTAACTTGCTCACAGACACCTTACACAAGTAGGGTTTTCAGAAGCACCTAACCCATTTACATAGCTAAAATCCCTTTTCCAAAGGAACTGCATCTGTGTTAAAGCACAGAAGAAAGCAGAAGTCTGACTTCCAAGTCCTTGCTTTCACTATAATATACCTCAAAGTTCGAAAAGCAGCTTGCAGTCCTCTCAGTAGCCTCCCTTTGAAGTATCTAATTTCATTAATTTTATCATGTTTATACTTCAGCACTCAGGAAAAAGGCCAGCCCCTTCTGCAGGATACTGTGATTCCTGGGCGGGAAGCTGCCATGCTGGCACTCAGCAGCTACCGGTATCACTTCCAAATGCAGGTTTCCCTTTGTTGAATCTCTTCTATGCTAACAGTCCAACATCCCTGAATGTGGGATCGGGGGAATCTCGTAACTGCTCTGCTCATCCAAAACACCAGTGACAGTCCAGGAAAAAAGTAAAAAGGTTCCTTTTCATTTTCAGTGCACTGTAGTCACAGCCTGATGCAGACGAGGAGGGATATTTCTGGGCTGGTTAGAATTTCATGAATAACAAATGTGGGTTGCAGTTTACAGCACCAGGAAGTAGGATGTGGGTATTCTTATTTCTTATGCTTAATTAAATTCATCAGGGAGCAAAACTTCCTTCACTAGTTCCTCAGAGAAGCTTATCTTGTCTGGAGGACATAGTAAGCATCTTCTACCTTTGCCTCTGGGCTCTGCTGCTGCTGTTAGGAGGTCACGGACACTTAGGAAGGAAAGAAGAGTAACCCCAGAAAGGTACATAGGTCTAGGCTTGTTTTTCAGACAAGGGAAAGATCTGCCCTCCAAATCAAAACTGTAAGCTTTTAATAAGGCTAGCTCCAGTCCTTCTTCGCCAGCTTACTACCACCTCTTCAAGCTGACACGATGCTGCTTACAAAGCCTGGGATGTTCAGAGCTGTGATTACAGTTTTAAGGATGGAAAGTAACATCCTGATCTGTTAAGACCTCATATTTTTGCTGAGTTTATTTCAGGACTGACCTGAACTGTATGTGCACCAACCATCCTGAAGCCAGTTCTCCGTCACATAAAGGACTAACTGTCCCTTCAGAAGTGCTGCAGCAAGCAGCTATCAAAGGGCTGGAGGAAGGGCTGCTGCTGTCTCTCTTAGCATAGGATATTAAGGCCACTTCCTATTGCGAACATCCCTCCCCAAAATTAATTTTCTCAGCAAGAGGGGAAAAAAACCCCAAACCTGACTCCTTTTGCCTGCCTTCAGCTTCAGCCTATGCCAGAAAAGCCCATCTTTACATCACACCAGCACCCAAAGGGATCCAAACAGCTTGACAGAACCAATATAAGTAAATAAATCCTTAAGATACCAGAGCCTCATATTGTTTCTGGCTCCTACTCTTTCTCGGGGACAGCTGGCTCCCACAGCCAGTCCTGGACGCCGGCCCCCCCCAGCCAGTCCTGGGGCTGCCATCAATCGTAGCAGAGGCGCCTGTTCACAAACAGCCCTTGGCACTGTCTGAACTGATGGCAGGTGTGACTGCACGGACCCCGCAGGCCTGACCCACACCTGGGATGCATTCAGTGTCCCAAGCATGACACTCCTGCATCCGTGCAAGCACCCCAGGCCCAGGAAAGGGTCAAAAGAGAAAAGGGTCTTTCTATGCCTGGGGCATCCATTTCCCTTCTGTCTGCAGCAGCTTTTTTCAATGTGTGGAGTAAACAGATGTATAGAACCCATCGAAAAATGCCGATGCGTTGGCTAAGTCTTGGGGGGGGAAAAGGGGGGGCGGGGGAAGGGGGGAATTGCTCTGTCCAGTACACTGAACTCCATTGAAGTTTCAAGAAGCTAGATGTGCTAGGAGCAGCCAATTCTTTCCGGCCCCTAATAGCTGGAACAGGCTATCGCATTACAACTGGCTCATTCATTCATTCAGAGTGAAACATGGGACCAGCCCTCTCCTCAGTTCTAGGTCAAAAAGAGGAAGAAGCAAGATATATGACTCAGAGAGCAAGCCGGGCTGTGTGGCAGGGCCAAGTCCAGGGGAAGGAGGTAGACAAGACCAACCAATGAAAGTGCTTCATTTTAGTTTTCATGGGGAAAACTGCCCTGGGCAGGGAAGGATATCAGCAAAGGAAGGGCACCAAAGTGGACTGCACCAGCTTTAGATGGGCATCTCTACTCTTGGTTAGTTGCCGGACATGTATATGCCCAGGGAATGGTAAGGCATCTTCTTGTAGCCTCAAGATGCCTGTCAAAAGTCAGGCTCCGGGTTCCTGCAGCTGCTTGCAACACAGAGCTATTCCGAACAGTCTGTATTCACTTCAGGCATGTAGTCTTAGCTCAGCATCAGCTTTCAAGTGAAATGGTGGCATGCTATGAGGACCAGCTGAAGCAGGCCCGGTGTGAGAAAAGCAGAAAGAGTTGCACGGCCATTGTGTGGAAGGTTCCTATACGTACACCTGTACCTGTGCAACATTCAGCTCCTTTGTAAGGTGAAGTGCTTTGACCAGTTCTCAGAGCAAACATTTGTGGTACAGTCTGTACACTCCTGTGCAAACACATGCAATCTGTTCAGTGGACAGTTCCTAACAGAGAGCAAGCAGGCTAGCGAGCATATCTCTTCAGGGATACTGTGCCCTCATGCTGCAGCAGGCAGCAGACAGGACCATCATCTCACAGAGGCCATGCTGGCAGCAGATGCTCAGCCAGAGGCCACGCAGGTGAGCAGAACCCCCAAAAAGCACCTGCAGGAGACACAGCACCCATAATTCCATGTACAGTCCAATTTCTTTTGCTTTGGGAGGAGTAACAGCACAAATTTTACCTTTGATTGTCACAGTAATGCATTTTCTCTGCTGTTCAGGGGTGCCTAATTATTCACACATACACCAACTAAAATACACATCTGCTGAAAGCACTCTGCATAAGGGACTGTGGCAGTTACCACCACAGAAAGATACTTTTGCATTGTCCAGATGTGGACAGTTAGCCTGGTTTTTTTGTCACCATCACAGCAACATAGAAATAAAGTGAGTACTTTAGCCTCAATGTCTGTGTGTTGCATTTACATTTTTGTTTGGTTTAAGTGTATCCTGCCCTTCTCCCCTGAGATGTGTGATTGCCCCCATGCTACTTACAGTTTTCTGAATGAAAGTCAGGCACAAATTGCTCATCACTGTCTGGAACCTGAGCTGCCAGGGGAGGGAGGGAAGGAGAGGGGCAGGGAGAGAGAGAGAGGAGAATTAGATTTGCCACTTTGTATGGTATAATTAACAGTAAGGCAGAAATAAGCCTATGCAGGAAAGATAAGAGCTTTCTGCTGGGATGCACTTTAGTGACTAAGGATAGTTTCCCTTTGGGATTAATGAATACAGTTCTTCTGCCTGCAGATTTACCCCTTAACCGCCTGCCAGTTTCTTTCTCCCTTACCTTGGAAATAAGGACAACAGCAAGTTTATTACCTCAGGGATCAATTTTCATTAGAAACATAACATGCAGGGATTTTTAAGCATTTTGCATAGGAAAAACAACTACCAACTGATAAATTTGGAAAGGCTATGCCAAAGTGATGAGCAGAACAGGAAACATTTATGCCTTCACATACAATCCTTTCAGTAGCTCCAGAAGCAGTGGATAGCTTGGCGCTAGTGGAATAGGCTACAATTTGTAAATCAGCAGGAGAACATTTCAGAAGAAAAAAAAAAAATTATCCGGTAGCAGGAGAGGGAAATGGTTAACAGTGCCTTGCATGCATGTGGGATTTCACAAGTGGGAAATATAAGAGGAAGTGCTGGTGTAGTCATAGAGAACCTGACAGTAAACAGCTGCTTTTTCCCCACAAATCAGGGCAGTAAAGCTTATTTCTAGGCATCTGCCCTGTGGACAGCATTGTTAGCACAACTCCAAGAATAACAGCAAGGTCTAAGATATGTGAATATTTCAAAGATCGTCTAATAAAGATATCTGAAAATCTGCAGAGGCCTCATTTACCTTAGAACAGCCTACCTCACTGGAACAGGATGTTGCTGAATGTGGTAAGCAGTGAAAGAGTTAACAACATTAGCATCTCAATGTTAAGAAGCTTCAGGCTTAGGGCCTCCTTTAGACAAACTGGTGAGGCTCATGTTCATTTGTCTGCTGACTTGAAAAGTCAGCAGCACACTTTGTAAGTTGATGCCTCTTATAACTCAGGGCATCATATTTATTCTGATTTACATGAAAGACTAGACTTTGCAAAAGCTGTAAAGCCCACATGGATAGAGTTTCCCACAGCATCCAAAATGGAGGCACTAGAAGAGTCTTTCACTATGTGCTTCACAGTATGTTTCATCACTTCCTGGAGTAAATACTTATTTTAAATTAAAACTTAAAATATCAGAATTCTTCTTCCTGTGATGCCTATGAAAGATGTGACAGTGGCTGGAAGCTGGTATGTACTGAAGACTGGCAGCTGTGCTGACCCTTATGGCATCATTCATGTGAATTCCTCATTCCTCATAGCTGCCTGCCTTTTCTGATCTCCAGCTTAGATCATTCTGTTCATGGATCACCTACCACTGTGTGACCTCAGCCCGTGTCTGAGTTGCATTGCAAAATATATAATATAACAATGAAATGGCACAGTGGAAGAAAAAGAATTTTACTGTCCTTCTTCACCTACAGCAAGGTACACAGGTGCATCCTTGAGAGATTATTCCAACATACAAAATCAAATGTTATAATAGTCCATAGTGCCATTATACTAAAATTCCTGTGTTGAAGCAGTGTATATATAATCAGTGCTTTTCTGATTTCACAGGGAAATCAGCTACACAGTCTCCTCTAGCTCCTGCTTCCCTTATTTTCTGAGAAAAGCTTTAATCAACATGGCCCTCACACATTCACAGAGGGAACAATTCATTCAGATTTTCCAACTGTAAATGTAATTGTGCATGCTTGCCCCATTCTACAAGATGGTTTGTGCCTATCTTTCCTTTGCAAGAGCTATATAAGCAAGACAGAACAATACTCTTGGACAGCATGCACAGAGTCTAGAATGTATGGTTTTGTTGAAGCACATCTCACAATCACATCCTTAAGCAATAGGACACCAAAGCAAGTGATCCAATCTGGCTTTCTCCCTGACAGCAGCATCTGTATTTATTTACAAATACCTTTGCATTCTTCCCTACCACAGAAAGAAAAGGTGTTAAGGAAGCAAGAGAGGCACACCATCCTGATGTCAGGAACACATTACTAATGAGAATTTAGCCTGTATTTTAATACACAACTATTTTTTCTCTATTACTCAGAGCCTAGCTCAGATATGGCCCCAGTCCACCTCCTGAGCAGTCCTCCATTACCTACCCAGAGACAGCAACTAACGTGGTAAATTCAGGTCTGACAAAGAACTAAGCTTTTGGGTGTGACCTGGGAGAAACTGTGGGGAGAACCTTAACCATAGCACATGTCGTGTTAGAATATTTTATTTCTTCTAACAATTACTTCTACATCCCTTTTACTGCAGGGAAGGGAGAGCTTGCAGCAGATTGTTATTTCACAAAATCTCTCACGAACTATTGCTGAAGGAAATGCTGCTGCTAGTACATGACAGACAAACCAAGAGTTTTTGTTATTGCAGAGTGGGCAAAAGATTGCACCCTCTCAGCTCTAAAGCAAAGGTGATGTAGTCAAAGTAAAGGGACATGAGGAATTGAAGTCCACTAATCTCAGTCACTTGAAGCTAAGTTAGACGAGACATGCCAAAAATAAACCTTAGGGAATAACACTGCATTAACAACAGGCAGTGGATTAGAATGGAACTAGCCAAGTTCTTCGCACTGCAGTCGCTGTTCCTTAAAATAACTGTATGACAAAAAACTGGAAATATAAACGATAAAAGGTTGGGAACAGAAAAAAAAAAACCCTACAAAATTAATTTTATGAATTATCTTTAAAAAGCAACATTGTAATAGAAGAAGTAACGGGGATCACATTGTATGAGCTGAATTTGGATTTCACAGCCTACTGCCTTGAGGCTACTACCGTCTAGCGCATTGCTGACAATCTCACTAAGAGAATTACATACTAAAAGCAATAGACCACAGAAAAGATATGAAATGAAGGGCATGGCTGGAGCGAGAGCATGCAGCCTTGCTGCTGGACAGTGATGCTTGCAGACAGCTACAGTCCTGTACTAGAAGGCTAAAGTGCCAGTTGCCAAAAGAAAATTTAAATTTTTATATTCATTATCTACTTCGTATAGTTGCAATACTAGATAGATAGACACTGTCTTGTTCTCCCCAACCAGCATCTATACTTAAAATAACTGGGATACCTAATCAGACATTTAAAGCCCAACCCCAGGCTTAGTTTAGTCACTCAGACTGCATGGATCAACATGTGCCTCACCATCTCCCACACCGCTTTTAAGATCTGGAGCACCATAACTAAAGCTTTCTGACTATGGATACACAAAGAAGTGCATCTCTCTCCTCCTTGCAATCAGCACAGATAACTACCTGTGCAACTTTTCTCCAAGGAAGTTTTTTTGTTTCTCTGAATGCCAAGTCACTTTTGTAAATTATTCGGCTTGAAACTAGTTCCATACAGTTATGCCAGCTTCACATCATTGCATTCTAACAGATTCTGGTAAAAATGGTGTAGAGGAAAACTTTAGATTTTTAGTAACAAGGCCTAGGATTTTTCAGCATCTGTTTCTTTTAAGAGTCATCTACATGCAGACATTATTCTTTTACTCTGCAAAGGAGAAATCAGGTGTTAATTGACACTATTAAAAATATTCTAAAAAGCTAACAAAGAGATACCCCTATGAATGAAATCACACAAATATATATGTTGACACGTACACACACACATGTATATGTGGTTTAAATTTGTTAGCATTTTTCATACAGCTGATTGTTTTCCGTGAATTTATATTTCCAGTTTGCTTCCTTCCTAGGTTTCTTTCTTTTTTATTTCAAAAATAACATGAAGAACTGTACATGAAATAATAAAATAGCTAAAGTTCTTAACTAAATGTGGTAGAGGCAGAGAATAAATAACATATTTTCACTTTCTTTTCTTTTTCTTCTGCATTGTTTAGGAAGATATTCTTAAGTTTTCAGTTGCCTTCATCTCGTGAACAAATGCTAACATATAGACATGTACAAGACATGCACAAAAAAAAGTATTTTCACCATTCATGAAAATAATTTGACATACTGGTGAATACAGAAAACCAAATGATAGTTTGCTTCAAAGGGCAACTTTTCTTGTTAAAAGTCTGGAGATGGGAGTCACCATGGGAGAAAGTAGTTCCCCATCTATTCGGTCTAAAATCATAAGCTAGAATATTAAAATGGGCATTGAATTTGCCAAAGATTTCACTTGGACTCTGACTAGATGCTATGAGCTATAAAAAAAAAAAAATCTGCCTATATTCTAAAAACACGGGATGGGGTATGCATTATCATTTACTAATCATATATAATAGCAGATTACCTCTTTCTCTACCGTTCTGAGACCATGTGTGACCTTCCCTTCATTCCAGGGTGCTTATGAGTTCATTCTACAAACACTCTGATACTGGCAAACATATTGTAAGAAATTCTATGCAAATTCTTTAGATTAATGAGCTAAAAATACTATCAAACGTTAGAAAGCCTAAAATGGAGAGTCTACCAGAAATCGATTCTGAGGCAAACTTATCTTATTCGCAGCTCAAGGTTTTCGAAGATTTAAGAGAAACCAGTCTCAAGCATGTGTGTACATTCAGCAGATCTATTAGATGACCAGCAATTAATATGCGTTTTTCTGTTCTGATGTAAGTTAGGTGAGTGTTGCAATCCTGGAACAGCCTCCAGGTAATTCCTCTTGCATCCTTACAATCCTCACACTCCTGAATACTGCCTGATAAATGTCATTTCACTTCAGTTTGAAACGAACATAAAACATTTGATTTTTTTTTTCCTTAATAATCTAACTTAGTTGGCAAATACCTTTTTGGAGGCTTAAAAAAAGAACTGTTTGACAGGATTGTCCTTCGCTTGTGGTAAAATTAGGGGAAATAACCCTGCTCAAAATGCCATGCATATTTTTATATTATTATTGTTAAATATTTGTTAAGTACCTATATCACAGTAAGTACTTTTATATTTCTCAAGAGTCTGTACTTGAGGATATGTTTTCAATTTTCTAGAAAATGGATCATTTTTAGTACTGGAATTAGAGAAAATTTACCATACTGTTTAGAACTAGTTTCACTAGGAATTAACGGGACTCCCCGGGATTTTAAGTTTTCTCTTCCTTGAAGTCAAAAGACAAAACAATTTAAAAACCAAACTGAACAGTGTGTAAATTCCAGGAAGGTCCCTTCAAAGAATTATCTTTAAAATTTCTTAAAAAAAGAGAAGGAAAAAAAAGAAGTTAAGAGAAGCACTTTGTTCCCCAAATTAAAAGAACAGGTTATTGTTTGTTTAAAAAAAAAAAAAAATCAACGTTCTGGCAACCAACAAAGATAAATGACAAATTAGCATAAAATCGAACTAGTTACAAGAAGCCTGAAACGAAAATTGTAACCAGGATAGCGGGCCAACTGCCAAGTTCCATTCATAAGCAAATACCCAGCACAATAGTGTGATTCATGCGTCTTCATTTACACAGGCCAGAGGTTGGCAAGTCTGAAAAAAATACTTCATGTTTGGAGCTAGGCAAACAAAGCAAAGGAGCAGTGCAAACATCAAAAGACCAACAACTGAAAGACGAACAAAAGGAAACAGAGCGAGAGGAAGGAGCCTACCTTCTGTCAGCCAAGCCTCCTGGAACGGGCTCAAGTCCGGGAAGAGGTCTGCACGAGGAGCGAGAGGTTACCTCAGCGGAGCGCTGGGCAGGGACAGCAGGACGCTCCCGCCACGG
>NW_009209916.1:0-4826 GCF_000690835.1 Fulmarus glacialis
CATGAAAGTTGTACACTGCGACTATATCTTTTTGCTACTTTGACTAGTAAACAAAGGACTAGCCAAGGAACATTTCTGCATGCTGAAACTTCATCATGTGAGTTGCCAGAACAGTTCCTAGCATGCTTTTGAGCTAATACGTTCTCAAATGATTCCTTGGTATGGTTCAGGATTAACATGGGCCATGGTCCACTCTGACTAGACAACTTGCAGTCAGCTATCTTATATTGGAGGACGATTTAGTAGAATGGATGAAAGCTGTCTTGCTTAGACAGGTCTCTCAAAAGTTTTGCTTGGCACATCTTGTGTACTAGTAAAGTCATTGTCTTAAGTGTTCTCTGTGGGTCAAGCCCTGCTGTCTACAAAGACCACTCATAGCAAGGGAAGTTTCTGGGCTCTAATATTCCTCTTCTAAGATTAATTCTGATTCAGTGAAAGAGAAGACAAATAGACAATCACCAGTTATTTGGAAGCTTCAAATAGTGCAGAACATAACAGCAGACTCCCCTAAGCAAGGTAAATCTGACTGCTGGTCTTTACACCACCTTCCTCTAGATAGACTGAAAGCACTTCATTGCCTCTCTGTTGGACTTTCGGTTGCTCAATTCAGCTGAATAAAATGAAGTTCCTCTTTTATCCTATAAACATAATCACAGAGAATTTTTTAATGGATTCTTCCTTATTTCAGTTCCTTTGTTATAGATACACATCTGGTACTAAGAAAACTTGGGAATATCTGGATTTAAAAATCATTCTGCTTAGTTTACACATAGATGTGGGCTTTGTACGAAGAGCTGTTGATCCTTTATTGTTCCAAGACTTCTCTTGTCAAATATCAAGGGTTTATTGAAAACCACAGGTATTAAATTTATTCTAAAATGTTTAAATAATGGCAACAGAGTATTTATTTTGCTCACTGTACTTAAAAATTGCTGAACTGTTTTCACCCATGTCACACAAAAATGTTTCAGGCAGAAAGCAGAGGCAGAAAATGCCATTAGGAAAGTTTGAAATATGGTAAATTTGAGTGTAAGTATAAACAAATAATTTTCAAACATAAAATCATGCAGCCTTAGCTACTGAAGTTGCTACATAATGCTGTTTCAGTAATAGGTGAACTTATCAAAGAGATTTTCTTTTGCTACCTTTTAAGCTAGTCTTAGCCCATATGAGTCCTAAACAATAGGGGCTCATATCTGTTTCATGCCACTGAAAACTGAATAAGAAGAAGATGGGTTCATTAATAGCAGGATGACTAGAAGCAAACCACTGTGATGTAGCTGTGAAAAAAATAAATGTGATCATGGGCATTATTGGGTGATGTTTTTTTCCAAGAAAGATAAAGAAGTATTATTAGTATAAGGCACTGGTAAAATGCATTCAATAAAGATGATTAAGGATTCAGAGATGGTAAAAAGGATGAAAAAATATTTTATGAGAGGAAGGTAAAAGAGCAAAAGTGCTCGTATTTAGACAATATTGATATAGGAACAAAGAGCTGTAAAGGAGCTATAAATATGTTTAGGCTGGGAATTAGAAGGAGTCTTGTACCACAGGACTGAGGTTCTGGGAAGCTCCCTTACAAATAGTGAGAGGAATCTGAGTTAGCTGGATCTTGGTCAGTTTATCAGTTTATTACAGTTATCATTATCTGTGATATGGGAAAGCAGATTTGATCCAGGAGATCTCTTCCAGTCTTACACACCTTTACCCTGGTGCAACTTCAGTGTTCAGGGGAAATATTCCTTGCAGACCCTCAGTATGTACAAGCTATGAAACAAAACCAAGCTATAGCAAGAGTTTTCTCTTGTTTCCTTCATGTATTTTCTTAAAGGAATCCCTTTCATCACAGCTGACATGTTGACTTCTAAATGCAATAGCACAAGCATCAATTGCTTGAAAGTGTTGTTAAACACCTTGGATTTTTCCCTCCAGCCCCCAAATAGGCTGCAGTCATCTAGCTCAGTTAGTATCATCATGGTTCATCATCTGTGAAGAAGGATGAAAGGACCCATGAGGAGTAGAAACTTCCCAAACAACTCTTCTTACACGTGCTGCTTACCAAGTGCAGGCTTTCTAACATAAGAAAGGCTATTGGAGTTGCAGTGAATGTCAAAATAGAAATCACAACTCATAAACCATGTATACATATATATAAAAAAGAAACTGATAGCTACAGGAAATGACAAATATTCAGAACTGAGGCATGTTCTCAATAATCTTCTCCTTTACCCTAAATGTGCACTCAGAGGAACATGAGTGAACAGTTTGATCTTCCTAAGGATAAGGCTAAGAAGTTGTGGGACAAAGCGTAATAGGAATGATTACGGAAATGTTGAGAAAGAGAAAGGTTGCAAGAAGGGCAGGGATAATCAGCTGCATAAGAATTTTTAAGGCTTGGTGCTTTCCTTCCTGTGCCTCCAGTTCCTGCAGCCTCCAGGTGCATTGCCTGGTGTGTTAATTGTGAGTGCTGAAGGCGAACAACAACCTGTTTTGCAGCATGACTCATGGGGATGTCAGGTGCCTTCACAGTGAGAAGTGATCCTCCCCAGCTCTCCTAAATGCTGATAAGCCAGGAACACTTCCCTTAGAACTTACAGTACAATCCCATCACTTAGAATAGTAGGCTGTGTCTATACCAGTAAATTAAATAGTTAGTGTTCAAGTAGGTACTTGAACTGAATTGCTTTTACTGCTAAATTGTTGCAATGCTCCCTCGCACAGTTTTTGGCCCAGCCCAGCTAGTACTGTCCTGGTCAGTTGGGTGTGCCATAGAGTTGGCACAGACCAGAGACCACCCTCAATAGGTAACCTGCATGTGGCCATTTTGTTTTAAGGCTAATGGATCACCCCACTCTACTCAGTGCTTGTCAGGCCTCACCTGGACTACTGTGTCCAGTTCTGGTCCCCACAATTCACGAAAGATGAGGACAGACTGGAGAGGGTCCAAAGGAGGGCCATGAAGATGATCAAAGGGCTGGAGAAATTCCCTATGAGGAAAGACTGAAGGAGTTAGGTCTTTTCTTACTTGAGAAAGCTCAGGCGGGGACCTCATCACAGTATTCCAGTACTTAAGGGGTGCCTACAAAGAGGGCAGAGCCTCTCTCTTCACAGAGAGCCGCATGGAGAAGACAAAGGGGCAATGGGTACAAGTTGCACCTGGAGAGGTTTCATCCCAATACAAGAAAGAAATTTTTTACAATGAGAACAATCAATCACTGGAACAACCTCCCCAGGGACGTGGTAGAGTCCCCATTGCTGCAGGTTTTCAAGATGCGATTAGACAGCTTGCTAGATAACCTCATCTAGGCTCCCCTTCCCATGAAAGGTTGAACCAGATGATCTTTCAAGGTCTCTTCCAACCTGGGCTGTTCTATGATTCTATGACTTAATAGTAAAGAAGTTGCCTGACTGTGTGGCCCTGGCAACATTTACTTTACAAGCACAGCCGTAGCCCCAGAGGTCCTGGCCAGGCTGGTGAGATTGCCATGAGAATGGCTGATGTCTCTCCCTGCACAGAAAAGATGAAACAGCAAGCTCTTGATGTTTCAGGAGTGCCAGGCTTCTGGGCAGTCTCTGGTGTCATTGCTAGCCTGGCACCTGGTGCATGCTGCTCATTGTGGAAGAGACAGAGACATCTACAGCACAAAGCCAGTGCTGAACCCACACTGCTTTTTCTACCTGCATGTACTACAGCTGGCTCCTGACAGCCTCTGTGCTTGTGGTTTGGGAATAGAGTGCTCACCTAGCCGTCTTCCACTCCCATTTGCTGAAGAGCCAGGAAGTGACTTGGATGTAGCTGAGAGATGGTTGAGAAAGTGCCATCCTCTCTTCCCCAAAGCTATGACCATCCTATCCCAAGACAAAGCAAAATGTGGCCCTGGGACAGAAGTGACATTCCGTTTTTTGGGTTGCTAGCATTTGTGTGCAGTCTTACCTCTCTCTGTAGCACCAGCATTGCTGATCAGGGCTGGGGAAGATCTGAAAAAAAAGCATCTGACTTGGACTTGTGGACTCTGAATGTACAGTGCAGATAACAGAAAAAGGCAGAGCTCCTGGCAACTCCTCTGTTGTGGAGGGAAAAGTGCCTAGGAGGCATCAGATGTTGTCATGTGTGGTAGATGCTGTAAGTCAAAGTGGACTCTAGAATGCATAGGGTACTGGCTAGCAGCACACGTTTTTTTCCACCTGTGGTACAGAAGAGTTTCATTGCTAGAAAGATTTGTTTTGCTCAGCAAACTAAAAGCAGGCATTTAATCTGCAACAACAAGCAGGCTTTCTGGATGTTAGCCTGGGGCATCAGTCTGTCTGGAGACCTTCCCATTCCTAACTATGAGGGTGAAGTGGGTGGCAAAAGGGAAGACCCCCTTCAGTGAAAAGAAATAATTGGTAGTTATGTGAAGTTTAATGAGATTTTTAAATTTTTCTCAGCTATGTGCCTTTCTTTCTGACAAGACCTGAGGTGCTTTTTGTTGTAGCGTGATGGTCCAGGTAAATGAAAGGACTAGGCATTTTATATGTGAAGGCAAACAAACACTGGTGTGTGATCTACAGACATAGAATATGTTTTTTTTCTATGGTGCCTAATGAGTATGGGCCTGTTCCTGCTTGAGAAGGTGCTGGGAGGCTAGTTTAAGGTTGGGCATTGCTGAATTTGATTCTTCTGCAGCATAAACACTGTCGTGCTGATCTTGAGAGCAGGCAAGTACCATGGCAGTCAGGGAATTAGAGTCCTGGAGCACAGATGAGACTGTCCTTATGAATGAGTCCAGCTGCAGCCTGCAAGACCGATAAACACTTTTGCAAAGCTGCAGAATATGCCAGCA